>NC_133324.1:884650212-884950212 GCF_042186555.1 Aquarana catesbeiana
TGTAGGCTGACACTAGTGGACGCTGGGAGATCCATCACATGATACATCACTATGGAAACCCTGCCTATTCCCAGGACCATCCAGGAAATTACCTCAAACGTGAGCCAAATAAACAAAACGTTCACAACTGACATCTGTCAGAACGAATACAGTGCACAATTACATCTGCATACTAACATTAGGGACCTAAAACATGGGCAAGAAAATACTATAGCCTCCAATTTCAGATACACATTCATATGCTAATAATTACATGTTAACAGTTAAAAAAAAAATTAAATCTTCCATAAGAGAAAAAATAATAATAAAATCATAAGAATCATTATTATTATTACACGTCAATTCGCGACATAGTTGATCCTCATAGAAACTCGCATGAAAACATGCATTATAATAAATTTACGTCCTTCCTCAATACAGATAACATATACCACTAGTACATAACATGAATACTAGCGATCAGATATAAAACAGTTAACGTCAAAGTCAACGTTCAAGTCTGCTGCTACTAGAACATTTGTCTCATGTATCCAATAAGATTCCCTGCGACTCAGTTGACATATGAAGTTCCCTCCTCTCCAATGTTTTGTGACTCACTCAATACCCCAAAACCTCAAACTCCTAGGATCCTAATTATGGTCTAAAATGCCTGGAGACATTGTGAGTCTTCAATCCTTTTTTGATGTTGTTCACATGCTCCCCTAAGTGAACATGAAGGGGTCTAGATATATATTTATATTTATATCCAATATATTGCAGACAGACTACAATCACATTTGAGCATATAAATAACACGAATAGTACCACAAGTGATTCATTGTTGTATCTTATATTTCTCAATTGTCACTGAAGCCAGGAATTCCTTCCTCTTCTTGACATTGACTTTTGAATGCCTGCAGGCACTGTCCGCAGGCAGAAAAACAATGAAAAATTAAAATAACCGCTTTTCAGACTGGACCGGTTAATCAATGACTCCAGGAGCCAAACGATCGCGTAATGATGGAGTTTTTTTTATACATAAATAAAGGTCGCTGTGGCAACAAAGGGCCCAACACCTTATCCTGTTTGAGGATGGACCAGTTATTTTCTATTTCTATTTACTATTTTTTGTGTTAGACATTGTAGTCCAACACCATTTTAAAATTTGAGACATTAGTGCTATTATCCCTGTTCAGATTAGATATCCATACCTGTCTATCCATAGTCCGCACTCTCTCTCACTATCCAGGGCAGATTTCAGATACCACTTTTGTTGAAATCTAGAAGAGAGAACCGGGGATTAAGATACAAAGTCCTCCTCGCGAGTGCAATTATGTCTAAGCCCAATAAATTGACCCCTGGGGATGTTGCAGGGGTATATAGGCATTCCGATCTGTCGGTTTGAAATAATTGCACAAGAGAAAGTGATCCTGATCCTTGTGAATCTCAAGATCAAGAAAGACCGTGTCTATCATTGATCCTCGTGGATTTGATTACCCTTTTGCCTTGTCACCTAGCACTGGCATTAGTGCTATACTTGTAAGTGCAACTTTATTACTAAATAAATGTGTTTTTACAAATGGATACAAATGGGAGTCTAGACAGCTGAAGGAGGCAAACCACCATCTGAATGCCTGTGCAAGACGTCTTAGTGACAGAGAGCCGGTATTTGGTTCTATCTGTAGATATCTGTAGTGCTTTTTAAGCGCCAAACAATTTTTGGATATTATATCCGGTCGTCCTGTAGAAAACTGGGGTTCATTATGTGATCTTGGGACCTCCTGTGGCTGATATCATGGGGAATGCATCTGCTGTTTGATCTATCATGTCTTTTTAAAATAGTGATACAATATCCCTGATGAAGATTCTAATTATCATGACCTATTGAAACGCGTTGGATTAAAGTATCACTGTATCTCTCTCTTCAATATACAACATTTTAAATATTTGTATGTAATATGTTTGAGATTTTTATGGAACTGTTTCTATTTACACAATAAATCAATTTTTTCACAAATATTGTTTATTGCCTTAAAAATCTCACAAATAGAGGTTTTTTCATACTTTTTCAAGTTCTAAGGGATGATGGCAATTACATGCCCAATCACATGAGTCACATTGAATTTTTAAAAAACAACATCTTTTACATTCTGCTAGTAAACATATCCAATAAAAAAAATTTAAGAAATCACATTTATTGATAAATTTAGGCCAATATGTATTCAGTTACATGTTTTTGGTAAATTCCATTAAGCGTATATTGATTGATTTGTGCAAAAGTTATAGCGTCTACAAACTATGGGATATATACTGGAATTTTTATATATTTATTTATGTATTTTACTAGTAATTTATAGTGGGACTGCGATATTGCGGCTGACATTCGGGCACTAACTTTTGACACTGTCTGGGAACCAGTGACACTAATACAGGGATCAGTGCTAAACATATGCACTGTCACTGGTACTAACTACACCGGCTGGGAAGAAAAAAAAAACAATTGCTTGCATGAAGAATATTTCCTTGCTAATATCCCCCAATGACACTTATGGTTTGTTTTAGTTTAGGTTGGTCAATTTTTAGCATCCCCTCTGTTGAAAAGTGACCAAAGTTTATCCACAAAATAGAATTTACTTTATATTTTGTTAAATTATTTTGAAAATGTGTGGATAAGTTGGCTGGAGTAGCTTAATAAATAGGCAAAACTGTTGGTTTTATTAGTTCCCATGAAAAAAAAAAAAAGCAGTATTGATCTGACCTTTTACGAATAGGCCTCAAAGTATCATAAAAGTTATGTGTTTCGAAAAGGAAGCACAATACAGTTTAATAATGTACATATGCGCATAGCCTTAAGCAGATGTATTTGTTTTTTAACTTTTGAATAAAAATTGATTCAAGCTGATGACTGGGTAGCCAGTTTTGACTGATGATCTTGCCTTTGTGAGAAGACAAGAATATGTCATTGCCGCACTTTGTACATAAAAATGTGTTTCACTTGAACGTCGCCTTCTACTTCAACTTCGAAAATCACGGTAAACAAAATATAGTCAACTGTATTATATAAGTTTTTTATTAAACAGATGTCTTTTTAGACCAAAACTTCAAAGAAAGGGAAGTGTTAAGATACAGCTTGTGGCTATTGCAGCTTGAGCACTTCAACAGAGGGCAGATCAAATGTTAAACTATTACAGTGATTAGGTGAATAATGACTTTGAAATTAGTTCCCAGGAATTAAAAGAGAAACATATGCTTCTCAATATCATCATTTCAAAGAATATATTATTTTTTTTCTTTGAAGGGAAGTGGAAGTAGACTGACAAAAAAGTCTTGTTCAATGCTCTGTTTAGTTTCCTTCTGTCAGTTTACCCCATTTCCCCTCATTCATTTTAAAGTATTATTTCCTTACACTTTTGGTTCTTCCTGTTTGATGCTTAAAGCGATCATTTTCAAATTATCAGCAATTATTTTGTATCTCCATTTTATTTCAACAGTATGCAACTTTTTGAATATAAGATGATGATCCATGAAAAGCAAGAGTTATTGCATATGACAATAAATATTTAGGGGGATACAGCACTTGCAATAGAGGGAAACACAATAAAGTGATATAGCAAATATTGTGTTATAGGTTGCACATAATAACAAAAATAAAATGCATGTAAAATGTAAACATATATTTACTAACCTTTTGGGTATGCTTGTGTTTTTTTGTGCGCAAAGTAACTTATAGCTTTCAAATATTTTCAAATGAAAATATAATTTGCATTCCACAGCTCACACTCTGGCATAAAGTGCAGATAGGGCTGCTTGACAAACATGAAGCCTCAAAGTTAAGTGGGGGAAAAAAAAAACCCTTTTAATATTAGTTATGTCTCTAATAAAAAAGTAAGAGAAATATCTCAATATATATATTGAGATTGGGATATTTCCCCTACTATTTTAATAGAGACATAACTAATATTATATATATATATGTATATATATATATATATATATATATATATATATATATATATATATATATATATATATATATATATGTGTATCTATCTATCTATCTATCTATCTATCTATCTATCTATCTATCTATCTATCTATCTATCTATCTATCTATCTATCTATCTATCTATCTATCTATCTATCTATCTATCTATATCTATAGATATAGATATAGATAGATAGATAGATATATATAAAATTGAACTTAAATTAGTACAAATATGTATGCATAATATTTTAGTGTTTGAGAAGTGACGAATGTTTAAATTTTGAAATTTTAGGTAATATTTTAGAATTTTAGAAACTATTTATTTAAAAACAGTTAATGTCATTTAAATAAAAGTAGCATAAAGACAGTCATAGGGGTTGTTTTACTAAAAGTATAGAGACTTGTAGAAGAAGTGTAGAGAGTGTTTACTTAGCAAACCGAATGTTAATTTTTTTTTAAATGTATGTCCACCTTGCAAAGTTAACGCTCACTTAGCTTAATGTGTTCACTTCAATCATCTAATCCCATTCAAGCAAAAATCTAGTATTTTATTTTTCATTGATTTTGCATATGATTGGGTATTAAAAGTTCACACAGCTCTCTACCTTATGTACAAACCTGAGGGAAAAATTCTGATTTCTAAATGAGGAGTTTCTTTAGTAAATCAACCCCATTACATTTATAGACCACGGAATTAAAACATGTATTGTAAATATAATTGTAAAACTGAGTTTTAATATAAAGATTTGTAAAAAGGTAATAATTATTTTTTTAAATATTGGCATACATAGGGAGAAAATAAAAAAATTGGTTTAAAAAAAAAAAAAATTGTATCTTCATGAATCCAGAAAAAGAGTTAAAGAAGTTAATTGTTCACCCTTATCATTGAAACTGTATTCACTTCAATCATCCAATGATATTCAATGGAAGGTCTATTTTTTCTATTTTTTTTTTTTTTCTGTTTTTTTAAATCACACATGCCCAAGTGAACAATGTACTTATTTAGTATATCAACTCCACTGTATCAGTGTGGTCTACAGATCTATGTAGTCTTTTTTTGTCTACTTTTAAATAAATGTCTCATTTATATTGTACATGGATAGAATGCATGTGCTGTTATTGAAAGGGTCATTATGAATGGTCATGATATAGCTAAAAGAAAAAGTTTACTAACCCATGAATTCTCCAGTCTGCTGATCCATGTCTGTACACAGTCAACAGCCTTGTTTCTTTTGTCAGAGCAGTTATAGATCACTGAGCAAGATAATTAGAGAAGAAGACAATACAGAATGCTACCCAGCTAAATCATTGTAGCAAAAGTAATGATTATGCTCATAAATCACTTTTCCTAAGCTTTTCCCTTAAATTCAGTGGCTTTATCTTAGACATTTTTAGTATTAATCTTTTAAATACAAGTCTAGTTAGCCATGCCTTAGTGCATTTTAACTTCCCAGTATCAGAATCTGCATCTCTACAATAAACAGACAAAATAATATAATTTGTGTGAGCTACAGCTACTGCTAAAAATAATAACACAAATGTATTATTTTTCGTTTTTTGTTGTTTTTTCTTCGAAATCATTTTTTTTTTGTACGTCAGCCTTTAAATAATCATACTAACGTGCTGTACTGCATATTTTTAATTTCATTAAAAACTATAAATCCTATATAATAATAAATAATCAACCTATTAAATTCAGCGGGCTCCAATGTAGTTGAATTACATTTGTATTATGTTTTTCCTACATTTAATAGTAAATGTCATCAAGAAAAAGAAATGAAGAATTTGGACATGCAGCGGCTTGCTATTTAGGTATATACTATGTTTCTGCCAAGCCTGTCAATGTCTAGATTACTATTATAGTCTAATATCCAATTCCCTCCGAACTAAGCCATGTTGCAAAAATTCTCAGAAGAGGAGACAGAGCAGTTTTCAGACCTCTGGCCAAACCCTCTATACAACTTCTATGCCAGCTCATCCATTAACTGCTGATACATATGAATTGTATAGGCTCCATGGCAAAGATTTTACATAATTAACTAAGGAACCTGTATACCTCATATACATTATGTAAGTGCTTGAAGAGTTGATTTAGAAGCCATATTCGGCTGTTTGAAAAGACATTTGACATTTAAAGCAGTATTAAATCCCAAAGCAAATATTTATTATATTGCAGCTTACCAATTCTTAGATGTGATGGCTGCATTAGCTTTCTTTTTTAGGCTTTCTTTCCTTTATTTTTACATGGTAATCCTGCCAGTAAGTTTTCTTGCCTTTCAACAGAGCAAGCAGATGTAGCAGTGAGACAGTTGAGACAAACCACTGAACACTAACAGGGGTTCCTACAATGACCAGCTTTTATATAAAATCTTTATCCCAAAGGAAACAAAACTGTTGCTATAACTGCTTAAGAAGCGTTAGCTGGAGTTTGGCTTTATTGTGCTAATGTATCTAAATTTGCTAGTCCATATAACACTCCCCTGCCCCCAGACTAATAATGCTGCTGTACGCTGTGCCCCCTGTGCTCTTTCATCAAGAGTGGGGGCACTCTAACACAGAAGGTGTGTTACTGGCCATATCATCAGGGTAAAACAGGTTTGAAAAAGCCTAAAAAAAAGAAAACAAATACACCCACTACATCTAATTATTAGTGAGCAGCAATATATTATGTTTTTGGTTTCGGGTTAATTACTACTTTAAAATAAAAGGTGTCAAAGTGGCTAACTTTCCATTGCTAATTATAGGGAACGTGAATGTAAAAATGAATAACAATTTCTGCCAAGTGTCAGGAGCTTTTGATAAAATTGACAAAAAGATCACAAGAGCAAAGCAATTGCCCATACCGACCAAATTAAATTTTTAGATTTCCTGAGAAAACAGAAAAAGGAATATGTGTGACCACTATAATCATGTTCATTTCTGCTTCATTTTTCAACCGTTTTTTTCCTAACCATTTTTTAAATTTTTTTTATGAATATTCTCTTAAATCTGCCTTACACGACAATAATCTGGCATATTACTTTGGCATTAAGCCGATATTTAATTTGAAAAACTTTAACAATTGCTGAATATTATGGGAATTTCATGTATGTATTTTTATAATTTAATTATGTCAGTATATTACATAAAAAAATGTCAAAAGAACAATGTTTTTATTGTTTGTTTTTTTTACCAGTCACAAAGCTCAGTCTTCCACAGCTCTGTCAGTAAAAAAGATTGAAGCTGCATGTAGTTATGGCTTGAACAAAACATAAAATGTTATGAGAAGTTATGGTATTCCAATGTATGAATCATTAAACTGGCAACTGTGATAAATATTCAATTGTTTCAGTAAAATTATGGTTTTATAATATTTTGGGAGGATAGTACTATTGTTCAGGCAAGCTTTTATTAATATACTGTACTGTACTGATGTTGGACAGCCTTAGAAATCATGTTCCAAATTAGTTTGGTCAAAGTTAGCAGCTTTAAATCTGAGCCCCAGGCAGATATAAAAGACTCAAATAATTCACCTTTGTATTCAAGAATGTATCATCAAATCTATTCTTTTTTTTTAAATTCAAGCTGTATAAGCACATGAACTTGATTTGTTATTGCAGTCCCCAAACAGCCAAGCTCAGATTGGGAGAGAAAGGGGCAGCACAAGAAGCCAATCAGTTCATGTGCTGACAACAGGCAAGCTGATAGAAGGAGGAGCTTTTAGCACACTAGGCTGTTGTTTATTCTTTCACTGTCCAATCACAGCCTTAGGGAGGAACAAGACCTGTAAGTGTTACTTACTTGGTGCAGAAAAAAAAATCATGTCTTGTGCCATGCCAGACAGAGCTAAGTAAATGTATGCACATGTAAATAAATGTATCCTATATGGGTATACTATAATTTTTTTAAACTGAGGATTGCAATGACATATACAACAGTTGATCTTTATCTTTAGGAACATTATAATGGGATGACTACTGAAGAAATGAGTGCTTGTTGCAACTACTGGTACTGTTTAACAGACTGAGACACATAGAGTAAATTGAAGTAAGTGCTACGGAATGTCCGACAGAAAAAGTTCGACAGAAGCTTTTCATCGTATATTCCGATCGTGTGTGTGCCTCATCGGACTTTTTTTTTCGAAAATTCTGACGGACCTAGAAATAGAACATGTTCTAAATATTTCAGACGGAACCAATTCCTATCGGGAAAACCACTCGTCTGTATGCTGTTCCGACACTCTGAAGCAAGTGTGAGATGGAAGCTATTGGCTACTGGCTATTGAACTTCCTTTTTCTAGTCCCGTCGTACATGCTGTACGTCACCACATTCTGGACGGTCGGACTTTGGTCGGACTTTGGTCGGACTTTGGTTTGACCGTGTGTAGGCAAAACCACTTGAATGCAATTCTGTCGGAGTTCCATCGGAGAAACCTTCGGAGTTTAGTCCGACAGCAAAACCGGTCGTGTGTACAGGGCATAAAGGTGCTATTGACATGAAATTTTCACCACATGCTGGTAACAACTCATGCAATCCATACATATAAAGAAACCAAAACAAATAAGTTCGGAAATTAAGTTATGTGTAATAAAATGAAATGACACAGGGAAAACATATTTAACACATGAAAACAGGGAGGTGCAAAAAGGCATGGAATACCAAGACACCAGCTGAAATCTATCAGTAATTAGAAAGCAATCCTGCCCCTTGTCAGTGCAAATTAATATCAGCTGGTTCAGTCTCAACTGATGGTCTATAAAAAGGTGTCTCATTACCAAGGTGTCACACAAGAAACATCTAATGAGGGGTAAAAGCAAAGAGCTCTCTCAAGACCTTTGCAACCTTATTGTTGAAAAACATACTGATGGCATTGGTTACAGAAGGATTTCTAAAATTCTGAATGTTCCAGTGAGCAGCGTTGAGGCCATAATCTGCAATCTGAAAGAACATAATTTCACCATAAACTGGCCACGGCCAGGTGCTCCAAGTCCTCCAGGATTTCTGACAGAGGAGTGAAAAGAATTACCAGAAAAGTTCTCCAAGAGCCAAGGACCACTTGTGGAGAGTTTTAGAAAGACCTGGAATTAGCAGGTACAAATGTTTCAGAGAAAATAATAAGTAATGCACTCAACCGTCATGGCCTGTATGCACGCTCACCACGCAAGACTCCATTGCTGAAGAAAAAGCATGTTGAAACTTGTGTAAAGTTTGCTGCACAATATTTAGACAAGCTTGTGAAATACTGGGAGAATATAGTCTCGTCAGATGGGACCAAAATCGAACTCTTTGGCATAATACACACCTTGTTTGGAGGTCAAATGGCACTGCACATCACCCCAAAAACACCTCCATGCCAACAGTGAAGTTTGGAGGTGAGAACATCATGGTGTGGGGCTGTTTTTCAGCATACAGTACTGGCAAACTTCATATGATTGAAGGAAGGATGAATGGAAAAATTTACCAAAACATTCTTGATAAAAATCTGCTGCCTTCTACCAGCATGATGAAGATAAAACAAGGGTGGACATTTCAGCAAGAGAAGGATCCCAATCACAAAGCCAAGGAAACTCTCAATTGGCTTCAAAGAAAGAAAATAAAGCTGCTAGAATGACCCAGCAAATCACCTGAATTGAATCCAATAGAAAATCTATGGAAAGAACTAAAGATCAGAGTTCATAGAAGAGGCCCACGAAACCTTTAAAATTTGAAGACTGTGGAAGAATGGGCCAAAATCAGACCTGACCAATGCATGCGACTAGTTTCTCCATACAGGAGGCATCTTAAAGCTGTCATTACTAACAAAGGATTTTGTGCAAAGTATTAAATACATTTCAGTTAGCGTGTTCAATACTTTTTCCCTGTATCATTCCATTTTATTAGACATAACTTAATTTCTGAACGTATTTGTTTTGGTTTCTATGTATGTATGTATTGCATGAGTTTTTACCAACGTGGCGAAAATTTCATGTCAATAGCACCTTTAGAAATATTTACCTAGAAATATGGTGACGTGTTTAATACTAATTTTACCCGCTGTATGTACAGTGCATCACTATTGCTTGCAGATGCACCACATACAGGCAGTCCCCGAGTTACGAACAACTCCTACTTATAAACGGCCTCAAATGCTGGTTCTGGATACCTTCAGACATATCCCATACTGCAGTGCTACATGTACTGCATGGCCAGAAGAGCCCCAGATAACATAACATAACAAGCGCCCGGAACATCCCACATCCATGCACAGGCGGACATTACACTTATGAATGCAGTGTTCCGACCGGAAGTTACACTTACAAATGCAGTGTTATGACTTACGAACAACTTCGACTTACGAACAAACCTACAGTCCCTATTGTGTTCGTAACTTGGGGACTTCCTGTATTTGGTAAAGACATTTGCCTTTTTATCATACATCCAAAGATTGTACAATACAGTCCATAAATACAAGATAGCCTTTTTTCCTGAGTACATACACTGAGCAAAACCCTTTTTTGTTTGCCCTTATTTATCATGAGCTGAACGCAAAGATCTACCACTTTTTCTATGTACACAAAAGGCCTATTTCTCTTAAATACTGTTCACAAATCTGTCCAAATGTGTGTTAGTGAGCACTTCTCCTTTGCTGAGATAAATCACCCACCTCACAGGTGTGGCATATCAAAATGCTGATTGGACAGCATGATTATTGCACAGGTGTGCATTAGGCTGGCCACAATAAAAGGCCACTCTAAAATGTGCAGTCTTATCACACAGCACAATGCCACAGATGTCGCAGGTTTTGAGGAAGCGTGCAATTGGCATGCTGACTGCAGGAATGTCCACCAGAGCTGTTGCCCTTGAATTGAATATTCATTTCTCTACCATAAGCCGTCTCCAAAGGCGTTTTGGAGAAATTGACAGAACATCCAACCGACTCCCAACCGCAGACCATGTGTAACCACACCAGCCCAGGACCTCCACATCCAGCATCTTCACCTCCAAGATTGTCTGAGACCAGCCACCCAGACATCTCCTTCAACAATTGGTTTGCATAACCAAAGAATTTCTGCACAAACTGTCAGAAACCGTCTCAGGGAAGCTCATCTGCATGCTCATTGTCCTCATCGGGTTCTCGACCTGACTGCAGTTTGTCGTCGTAACTTTAGTGGGCAAATGCTCACATTTGATGGCACCTGGCACTTTGGAGAGGTGTTCTCTTCACGGATGAATCCCGGTTTTCACTGTACAGGGCAGATGGCAGACAGTGTGTATGGCATCGTGTGGGTGAGCAGTTTGCTGATGTCAACATTGTGAATCGAGTGGCCCATGGTGGCGGTGGGGTTATGGAATGGGCAGGCGTACGCTATGGACAATGAACACAGAGAGCAGCATTTTATTAATGGCATTTTGAATGCACAGAGATACCGTGACCAGGTCCTGAGGCCCATTATTGTACTATTAACCACGATCATCACCCCATGTTGATCGGACGTGTCACCCATTGAGCATGTTTGGGATGCCCTGTATCGGCGTATACGACAGCGTGTTCCAGTTCCTGCCAATATCCAGCAACTTCGCAAAGCCATTGAAGAGGAATGGACCAACATTCCACAGGCCACTCCCCCTCGACCCCCCAATACAGTAAAACTGCACATTTTAGAGTGGCCTTTTATTGTGGCCAGCCTTAGGCACACCTGTGTAATAATCATGCTGTCTAATGTCTTGATATGCCACACTTGTGGTCACTAACACAGATTGAGACAGATTTGTGAACAATATTTGAGAGAAATAGGTGTTTTGCGTACATAGAAAAAGTCATAGATTTCAGCTCATGATAAATAGGGGCAAATACAAAAGTGTTGCATTTATAATTTTGCTCAGTGTATCATTATGACAACAATGAGGAATGCTCTGAATGATTTAACGTGGAACTTTAGTCAGAAAACTAAGTCCTAAGATCTGATTCACTTCAGGCTGGCCCCTTTTGCAGGTATAGCTATGTAATACATTAAAAGTAAGTGTCTATACTGTTTAAAATTCAGTCTCACCCTGCTCTGCACATGCTCAGCTGCTCTGTGTTTTTTACATTGTGTAAAAATTAGAGCCACTAGAGACCAATTTGCTGACAGCATAAAGATTTACTGCTATTCAAGGGCTCTGGGCTTCAACAACATGACAGCCTCCAGCATGAAGAAACAGGAACAATGCTGGAAGCAATTTACAACACACACTAATTTTGGTAGCATAATTATTAATGTGGAATATATGTTCCTTGCTAAAGAACATTATCTTTTAAGTTGTTATGGGTAAAGTTGCACTTTAATTTTTGTGTCATAAGAGTTTTCTTGGACAACCAAGAGTAGCTGTTTTGGGGAACTGTGAATTTAAAGTAGAACTAAGTTTATTTCTTATTTTTTCATTTTGGATAGAGTAAGGAAGAGTTATAGACCTTGTCGGATTTTTTTTTACATCTGTGTTCCATGGGGAGATTTCCCTTCACTTCCTGTCCCATAGCCAAAGCAGGAAGTTGGTGGAAATCCCTCATCATGGGGGGGGGGGGGGATTTCCCCTCTATCACTATTTTGGTGTCAACCCAAAATGTGGGATTTTTTTTTTTTTTTTTTTTACTTATACTTTTACTTTCAATGACAATGGTAAAATAGGACAAAAAAGGGTAACAGTACAGACAGCAAAAGAAAAAAATGTGACAAGTGTCCCTATCCTTCTCTTCTTTATCCAAAGCTATAAAAAAATGGCACATATGTCTAGTGGCAAAATGGAGGATTTTATTTTTAATTTATTTGTATATTATGTGTGGTGCAATAAAGGTATAATTTTTTGGGTCAGGTTTCTGTGATGTAAAAAAATTAGACAAAGATAAATCATTTCAGAACTCTTTCCATCTTTAATGTAGCCTAAAAACTATACAACTCAGTTGAACAACAAACTGAAATCTTTTAGGTGGAGAGAAGTAAAACTAAAAAACTAAAATAATATAGGTTGTATACGTGTGCACACCCTTAAACTGATACTTTGTTGAAGCACTTTTTGATTTTATTACAGCACTCAGTCTTTTTGGGTATGAGTCTATCAGAATGGCACATCTTGACTTGGCAATATTTGCCCACTCTTCTTCGCAAAAACACTCCAAATCTGTCAGATTGCGAGGGCATCTCCTGTGCACAGCCCTCTTCAGATCACCCCACAGATTTTCAATCAGATTCAGGTCTGGGCTCTGGCTGGGCCATTCTAAAACTTTAATCTTCTTCTGGTGAAACCATTCCTTTGTTGATTTGGATGTATGCTTTGGGTCTTGTCATGCTGAAAGATAAAGTTCCTCTTCATGTTCAGCTTTCTAGCAGAAGCCTGAAGGTTTTGTGCCAGTATTGACTGGTAATTGGAACTGTTCATAATTCCCTCTACCTTGACTAAGGCCCCTGTTCCAGCTGAAGAAAAACAGCCCTAAAGCATGATGCTGCCACCACCATGCTTCACTGTGGGTACGGTGTTCTTTTGGTGATGTGCAGTGTTATTTTTGCGCCAAACATATCTTTTGGAATTATGGTCAAAAAGTTCAACCTTGGTTTCATCAGACCTTAACACATTTTCCTACATACTTTTTGGAGACTTCAGATGTGCTTTTGCAAAATTTAGCTGGGCTTGGATGTTTTTCTTTGTTTTTGCTTCCGTCTTGTCACTCTACCCCACAGCCCAGACATATGAAAAATACGGGAGATTGTTATCATGTACCGCACAGCCAGGACTTGCCAGATATTCCTGCAATTTTGGAGGGACATCCAGTTCTTGGTAATGTCACTGTTGTGCCATATTTTCTCCACTTGATGATGACTGTCTTCACTGTTTTCCATGGTATATGTAATGCCTTGGACATTCTTTTGTAATCTTCTCCTGACTGATACCTTTTAACAATGAGTTCCCTCTGATGCTTTGGAAGCTCTTTGTGGACAATGACTTTTGCTGTAGGATGCAACTAAGAAAATGTCAGGAAAGACCTACTAGAACAGCTGAATTTTATTTGGGGTTAATCAGAAGCACTTTAAATGATGGCAAGTGTGTACTGGTTCCTATTTAACATGCGTTTGAATGTGATTGAATCTGAACACAACTACAGTTATAAGAGGGTGTGCACACTTATACAATTACATTATTTTAGTTTTTTATTCCCTCCCCCTGAAAGATTTCAGTTTGTTTTCCAACTGAGTTGTACAATTTATAGGTCACATTAAAGGTGGAAAAGGTTCTGAAATGATTAAGCTTTGTCTAATTTTTTACATCACAGAAACCTGATGTCAGGAGCCAGGGAGCGTCTCCGCTCGCCGGGCTCCGGTGCGCATGCGCACGGGACGAGCACTTCGCCGCACACCCGTCCGCGGCCTGATGGTGCGTCGCGCGCGGGTGCACGGCGGTTCCCGTGTGCGCGCCGTAGCCCGTGCGGGTGCCCGGTAGCGCGTCACACTGACGCGCTCGCCGGCAGGGGGACTATATCTGACGGCTCCAGCGCCCAGTCGGGTTGCTGGTTTGTCGTCAGCTCTCCCTGTTCCTTGAGCCTGTGTTTCCCCTGTACTTTGCCTGATCTGTGTACCGAACCTCTGCTGGCTTGTTTAACTACTACTCTCCTGGATTGTCCCTTTGTACTGCTGCCTGATCTGTGTACCGAACCTCTGCTGGCTTGTTTAACTACTACTCTCCTGGATTGTCCCTTTGTACTGCTGCCTGATCTGTGTACCGAACCTCTGCTGGCTTGTTTAACTACTACTCTCCTGGATTGTCCCTTTGTACTGCTGCCTGATCTGTGTACCGAACCTCTGCTGGCTTGTTTAACTACTACTCTCCTGGATTGTCCCTTTGTACTGCTGCCTGATCTGTGTACCAAACCCCTGGCCTGTTTAACTACTACTCTGCTGGACAATCCCACCTATAACCTGCTTGACCTGTGTACCAAACCCCTGGCCTGTTTAATTACCACTCTGCCAGACTATCTTGATTCTAGCTGCCTGATCTGTGCACCAAACCCTGGCCTGCTTAACCACTGCACTGCTGGACCTTGTGATACCCTGATTATCACCTGCTTGTACCCTAACCTTTGCTTGTGTTTTCAGCCCTGCTCCCTACGGATCCCAGAACACCCGCTTCCAGCTTCGGAACCTACTATCCTTCCGGAAGCCCGTGCCTCCGCGTGCCCTCAGCCTCCTGTACCCATTTCGGGGGTCTGGGTGCGCGTGGTCGTAAGGGCGAGCCGCTCTCTGCATCTCGGCCTCGGTGAGTATTTGTCCGTGACACCTGACATTTTAACAGGCTTTTTATATCCACTGTATATATATTCACAACCATGTAATCTCTGAACTGGATGAACTGAAATACACATCCTTTGGTAGGTAAACCAGCTGCTATACAGTATATACATATTTTATCTGTATAATGAACTGTTTACCTGGAGTTAAGCTTTAATACAAAAGTTTTGGGAATTATGCTTAAAAAAAGAAAATAAAATATAAAAATGAAAAAACAGCGCTCGTACTTTAGTCTATACAAATATATATATATATATATATATATATATATATATATATATATATATATATATATATATATATATATATATTGATAACCTATACAAAAAGCAATGTCCAATAAAGTCCCAAATCAAAACTTATATTCAGTGTTCCATGCACCCCACATTTCACAAAAAATAAACGCTTTGTGCTTCACTCCAACGTGTGCAAATCAGCACCACACTCAACAGAACGAATTGACCTCTTGTGTGAACAAGAAAGTCAAGTCACGCTTGTTGTTATAATGTACACCTCAGGACCGGTGATGAAGACCAGGGACACTGTATTATCAATCAGAAGAATTTCCAAAGATGCCGTTTTACACCAATATTATTTGTCTCTTAAGTCCTTCCAGAGCCACCAGACATGAGGAGCAGGGTCATTAAGAAGTAAAGGAGAAGCCTCCGACAATGTAAAATTGCACTTACAGAGTCTTAAATGCAGCCAGGTATTCACAGGAAACCGTAAGTACCGCTGGTTCCCCAGCATGAGTTCCACTAAACTGGAAGTGACATAACCTACACGTTTTATCATTCATGTACGACTTCCTCAGGAGCTCCTAAGGACGTTCCGGTGTGTTGTGAATACTTGGCTGCATTTAACACTGTAATTGCAATTATACATTTATTTATGGTTTAATAAAATGGTTTTACACTATGGGAGACTTCTCCTTTCCTTCTTGATGGTCCTGCTGCCTGTGTTTGGTGGCTCAGGAAGGACTTAATTTAAAATTAATATCAGTGGAAAAGGGCATCTTTGGCAAATCTTAAGATTGATAAAACAGTGTACCTGGTCTTCATCTTAAATACTGAGGTGTACATTATAACAAGTGTGATTTGACCTTATTGTTCACACAAGAGGTTAATTCGGTCTGGTGAATGTGGTATATGTTGATGTTTATTTTTTGTGGAACACGTGGGGTGCATGGAACACTCAATAGTTTTGATTTGGGACTATATTAGACATTTGATATTTAATATTTGTATTTATTATCAATATTTTTTTATTTTACATTTTCTTGTTTAAATTAAAGTATGAGTGCTGTATTTCATTTTTCAAATATTTATTTGCTTAAAGTACTTGGTTGTTTACTACAGCTGCTGTATACTTTATTCACTGTCAGTCACAATTTTTACTATATTAGCACATGTGTTAGTTACAGTTTCTAAAGATATGAAATTGCTTGACAAAGTTAAAAATGAAGCACAAAGTAATGCAAGGAGCAGAGCTTGCCTGCCATGCAACAGGTCACCCATGGAAAATGACCATGTTGGCAGCAGCCTGGTGTCCTGTGAATACAAGAACAGCACAGTAATTTGCAAATGTGTCCACTATGAACCTGTACAGGGTTAAAATGCTGGCAGTGGTGGGGTAGTAGTGGTTATTGGTGGTGGTCATGATTGGTGACTTAAAGGGATTGAACTGTTACTTATTTAGAGTGGATTAATTTTTGTTTTTATGTGGAATAATGTTAACTTTGTTAAAAAAAAATATAAAAAATTCAGACAGGACACTTGAGTCTGAAAAAATAAGCACCTGAATTGCATGTTGGACTGGTGTTACAGCTTTCCTAGTAATTCATGGGGTCAGTTTTAACTGATGGCTGATGAAAGATATTGACTGTCTCAATGACTGAGATGACTAAGACTGTTGCTTACAATATAATACATTGCAATTGGTCACTTTTTGGAGGAAACTTTCAGACAACAGATTTCTCAGTATATGTGTGGCACAAAAGTGAGCACACACGATTATCAAGTGTTCTGTCCTGAGTACTGAGTAACAGCAGCATTGGTACCAGAACTATGACTGATCAAGGCACTGTGAGGAAGTATACAGCTTATGTTTACTCATACATTACGCTCTTATGATATTTAGAACTTTAGTGTCTTTTTGATCCATCCTTTCTGATTAACTGTTGAACAGGAAGGATATGAAAGGCATTCAAGGTACCATGAGGAGTCTAGAAAAATCTCCAAGAATGAAAAATGACCAGAAGATTGGGTATATCCATATCAAGTAAATAAAAGTGAACTTAAATCCTTGTTTACAAATCTCTTTGCTCATCTCTTGGTTGTAACTCCTGAAGGGTCCATTCACACCAGGTGCAGTGGGACAGCATTGGTTAGCTATTCCAGCGCAGTCCCATCGTACCTCCACCACAAGGCAAAGCAAAATGCCTTGTCTCTGGTGTGGCAGGTTCACACCTCTGCATTGCGGTGGTGTGCTTGCAGTACTTTTTTCCAGGACTAAGCGGGTCACGGCACACTGGAACTCTATGAAATGTCACTGAATGACATTTCAATAAAGTATGCTTAAAAAAAACAAAATACAGTGTGATGCATCGGTATTAGCGCATCAACACTATTGGTCTGGCCAGGCCACACCTCACCTCAGCAGCTGCGTTACAATGCAGCGGCTAGTATGAATGAGCCTGAATACAAATTGTAGGGGCTTACAATAGAAAGCCTAGGACTAGAGAGGAGGACAATTTCTCACATCACATGACTAGTAATATATATTACAGTATATATCTGTCATAGTGTCATAGTGATAGATATATATATATATATATATATATATATATATATATATATATATATATATATATATATATTATCTCTCAAAAGTAAATACACCCCTCACAAATATTTTATTCTATCTTTCCATGTGACAACACTGAAAAAATGACACTTTGCTACAAATAATGGTGGCCACACAAAATATTGGCACTTTGGGCCCAATTTGGACATTTTCACTTAGGGGTGTACTCACTTTTGTTGCCAGCGGTTTAGACATTAATGGCTGTGTGTTGAGTTATTTTGAGGGGACAGCAAATTTACACTGTTATACAAGCTGTACACTCACTACTTTACAATGTAGCAAAGTGTCATTTCTTCAGTGTTGTCACATGAAAATATAGAATAAAATATTCACTGGGAGGATGGGAGGGGTGTACTTACTTTTGTGAGATACTGTATATATATATATATATATATATATATATATATATATATATATATATATATATATATATATATATACACAGGTTCTTCAAAAAGTTTCCACACTTTTTTTTAACTCTATTAAATATAAAAAAGTGCGGAAACTTTTTGAAGACCCCTTGTATATATATATATATATATATATATATCTATATATATATATATATATATATATATATATATATATATATATATATATATATATATTTAATAATGTCTGTGTAAACTCTTCAATCTTGGAATTAAGTAGTAGATTAGCCTAAAACAACAGGACTGCTGAATATGGATCTATTTGTCAGCACTTCTTTTAATAATCCCAGAATGACTATGTCTATTGAAAAAACAGAGCACTGAATGAGAGTAACCTTCAAATAGATCATTCAGCACAATCTGTAAACTGAGAGCAATATGCCAGATAAAAATAGCCGCAAATACAACTGCTTTTTTATCCCTATAATCTTTCCTCTTCTGGTAGCAATTTAACCATTAGAGCTGTCACATGTCATTTTCAGCTCATTAGGTGGGATTTTATACATTTTATCTACAGTTGGAAGAGGTAATAAGCAGTAGGAATCGGGAAGGTCAGATATTAAGAATGCCATCATCATCCCTCATCACTTTCAATGAGAAATTCTTCTGTAATTGTTAGAATGTTGCAAGATTATTTCAGAAAGTGGGTTTAAGGATTCTGCTAAGTTTTATGAGCTCTTTTGTTGAAGTCTTCAGATTTAAATGCCAGCAATGTGGAATAATATTTTGAAAATGTTTTAAAGCCTTATGTTTCTTCAGAAATGGTTTTGGAAAGTTTTAAAGCTTCAATCATTCCCTACGTAGCCATGAATAGTTTGCTTTCTAGTAGCCTTCCCACTGCCATTACAGCCTATGGACAGTCTGGTCAGAGTGTAGTGTGCAGGTGGATATACACAGGCATTTATGCTCCAGTACAGATGACTTTAGGATTGAGTGAGCATGTATTGTTAAACTGAAATATGGCCAATAAAGAATAGTGAGTTGCTAGGTTGAAGTGTTGTAGAACTTAGAAGTGTGTCATACAAAATAACTTGTCTGTGCAGCAGTATCGCTTTAGAGTACTTGCATATAGTTTTAAAGCCCAAATCTGGGCAAAACTTTTTATTCAAATTTTGGGTAGCATGAGGAACGTGTACAGGATGCCAGGGTTGGGTCCTAGATTATGAGATTTGTTTTGCCATTATTTGGGCTGTGGTCTCCTTAGGAGGGAGGAAATGAAGCACTGTGGAGTACTCAGGGATTCTCACTTGTGCAGGTTTAGGGGTTCTGGGGTGATCTGGGAAAGAGGGAACCTGAGTTACAGTTTTCCCAGGATTGTTAGGTCCTGATATAGGATCTGGAATTCTGAGGCTCTGAGAGATTTTGGATTGAAAAGGGGCTCTGACCCTGACTACGGGTACTTAGTAGAGGTCGACCGATATGGGTTTTCTCTGGCCGGTGCCGATGCCGATATATGATGCCGATTTTTTTGGGCCGATATATTAGGCCGATTTTTTTTTTTTTTCCCTTCATCTCATAAAATCTAACAGTTAGACCCCTTTCACAATGGGGCGTTTTTCAGGCGCTTTTGGGCTAAAAATAGCGCCTGTAAAGTGCCTGTAAAACGGCTCCCCTGCAGTCTCAGTGTGATATCCCGAGTGCTTTCACACTGAGGCGATGCGATGGCAGGATGTTAAAAAAAAGTCCTGCAAGCAGCATCTTTGGAGCGGTGTATACCGCTCCTCCACCACTCCTGCCCATTGAAATGGATGCGCACCGCTGCCGAAGCGCCTGCAAAGCGTTTCGGCAGCAGCGCTTCATGGGCGCATTTAACCCCTTCCTCGGCCGCTAGCTGGGTTATAAGCGCCCCGCTAGCAGCCGAATAGCGCCACTAAAATGACGGTAAAGCGCTGCTAAAACTAACAGCGTTTTACCGTCAACGCATGCCCGCTCCAGTGTGAATACAACCTTAAGTAATAAGTGATACAGAAAATTTTTTACATTTAAACATTTATTAAACAAAACAAACCTCCAATCAGTTCACTTGTATGTATAATTTATATTAAAAAAAAATAACTATATTTTAAATATTAAATACACAAAAACAGGTAATCAAAACTTTTGGACGAAAAAAAATGGGCTAACTTTACTGCTTATTTTTTTTTTTTTAATTTCATTAATTTTTTAAAAAAAAAATTGGGCTTGAAAGACCGCTGCGCAAATACCGTGTGACATAAAATATTGCAACAACCGCTATTTTATTCCCTAGGGTCTCTGCTAAAAAATATATATATATATAATGTTTGAGGGTTCTAAGTGATTTTCTAGCAGAAAATACAGGATTTTTACTTGTAAGCAACAAATGTCAGAAAAGATTGAGTCTTTAAATGGTTAAACTGAGAGCTTCTACACACAGAATTCAGCTCATTGATAAAAGAACCTGAAAGATACAATGTATCTTCTTATCAGACTTGGCAGGCTGCCCAGGGAGGAGAGAATCCTCTCCACAGATAACCTCAGGAAACTTGCATTGACTTCTATTACAGAAGTCATTTGCAAGTCCTGCTGAAGTTATAATCGGCTTTTTTTCATCAGCACAATCGGCCGATGCCGATTAAGTAAAAAAAGCCAAATATCGGCTGATATATCGGCCGGCCGATATATCGGTCGACCTCTAGTACTTAGGTCTTGCAACAGTTAACCCTCTAGCAAAAGAGGGCACAGTTGTGAGAGGGCTGTGGACTGTGTATCAGGTGAGACCCTGCTGGGCTCTTGCAATCTTTATGGGCCTCTGGAGCAGGTGGGAGCTTTAAACTCTATTATGGGATAAGCTTATTCTGGCGATGAGCTGAAGTTTTGTTTGTGTATACCAGAGTGATGGATGGTTTTGTGTTGCTTACGCTTAAGAAAAGCTACTTTTTTTTGTCTGTTTTTGATAAAAAAATAAATAACTGCTTTCTGGCATTTTTTGCTCCATAAAGCTATGTTTAAATCAGACCTTCAGTCATTTTTTTCAACTTTCCATCTATTAAATCTTCTGCCCTTGTTGTTTTAACTTTGCATAGTAAAACATTTTTTTTTCTGCTAGTAAATACCTTATACAGCCCACTTCCTGTTTCTTGTCTGGTAAAAAGCCTAGGCTTATGACATCATGTACAGCTCTCTCTCTTAAGCTGCGTACACACGATTTTCCAAAGGGAATTGTGTGATGACAGGCTGTTGGCGGAAAATCCGACCGTTTGTATGCTCCATTGGACAACTGTTTTCGGATTTTCCGCGGACAAATGTTGGATGGCAGGCTTTAACATTTTCCACAGACAAATGTCTGTTGTTGGATTTTCTGAGCGTGTGTACACAATTCCGTCCGGACAAAAGTCCAAAGTACAAACACGCATGCTCGGAAGCAAGGACGAGCCAGAAGCTGTTGGTCTTGTAAACTAGCATTCGTAATGGAGAATTTACATTTGTGACGTGGCAAATTATGAAATCTCGGAATGCAGCACACATTCTCTTCTTCTTTAATGGGATAATAATGAAGCTGCTTTTTCAAAGGCTTTTTTTTTTTTTTAGTAATATCAAGAATAATATTATGCTTGATATTTTTTTTTTGGGGAGGGGGGCAAGTTACCACATGTCACGTACCTGGTAGGTTTTGAGCCTGAAGTGCAGAGAAAGACCTCCCTTACAGCTCCCACTCCCGTTCCCCTGGAATGGAGACAGAGGGCCCAGGAGTGAAGAGTGGTATGGGTGCCTGGCAGGATCAACAGTCACCAGAAGTTCAGGAGTGGTGGCACCCTCTGGAACCTGAAGCTGAAGGGGAGACTGAAGACTGGAATGCAGAGAGGACCAGGAACCACAGCAGGTAAGTAAGCAGGACTGAAGAGCTGGACTGGAACCAGGAACAGGCAGCAGGTAGTAGACTGGAACGCTGGACTGGAACCAGGAACAAGCAGCAGGTAGTAGACTGGAACGCTGGACTGGAACCAGGAACAAGCAGCAGGTAGTAGACTGGAACGCTGCACTGGAACCAGGAACAAGCAGCAGGTAGTAGACTGGAACGCTGGACTGGAACCAGGAACAAGCAGCAGGTAGTAGACTGGAATGCTGGACTGGAACCAGGAACAAGCAGCAGATAGTAGACTGGAACGCTGGACTGGAACCAGGAACAAGCAGCAGGTAGTAGCCTGGAACGCTGGACTGGAACCAGGAACAAACAGCAAGTAGTAGTCTGGAACGCTGGACTGGAGCCAGGAACAAGGCAGCAGGTAAACAGACTGGATACTGGTATCAGACAAAGGGATGGTCAAACAAGCCGGTGGTCGGTATCGGTCGATCAGCAGAGGTACCAGGGATTACACAGAGGGATGGTCAGGCAAGCCAAGAGGGTCTGGTGCAGGCGGATAGCAGGATGGTCTAACAGGAAGCCGGGTCAGATAGCAGAGTACACAGGTCAGATCAGGTTAAGGCACACGAAAACGCTGTAGAGCAGACAGCGGGGATTGAGTGTGACAGGCCGGTTTAAATAGCCCACCTGGCACTAGCGGGAGTGCGCGCACGCATGCCCGTGCATGACAGCACCGTGAACGCGCGCATGCGCAGTGAAAACCGTGGCCGTGTTCCCGTGCGTCTGAATCGCCGATTACTGGCAGGATCTTCATGATACCACAACACCATTATCCCGTAGTTTTTAAGATCAAAGATACAAATATGTTGGTGTCCCTTGTAAATTTTACATTGTATTTTTTAAAATGTAACTGCCTACTCCCAAACTGTCATTTGAAGTAAAACACATAGCAAAGTATTATTCTACACAATTGTTTTATTGTGCATTAAAAAAAGAAAACAAATAAAATTCGACATGCTATCTGCCAATAGAACTTAACCAAAAAGTGCATTCTATGCATCCAAAAATATAGAAAATATAACTAATCAAATCATTATTATTCAGCCAAAAAATAAAATAAAAGCCTTGACTTGGACAATTTGTTGATAGGCAACTCCTATCCTCATATTTAATTAGTTGTTCCAAATTAATAATAACTACTGCAGTAGGGAACAGACACAAAAGATACGCTCAGCATCTTTCCAAATAACTGTTCTGCTTTATTATGACGCAATTGAAGGTTTTTATACACATGATTACGTAGGTATCACATTAATATTACAATTGTATGTTTATGGTAACAAGGGGCGTTACATAGGCAGACTAATTCTAATCAGGACTCGAAAGAATGCAAACATGTACTGAAAACATTTTTAGTGCCATGTGCACAGTGAGGGCAGTCTTCAATACATACAAAATAGAATACAATTATATACAGAACTTACACATTTCCATTACAGTCTCATGCATGTGTCCTGCTTCTTAATATAGGGGGTTACAAATGCCAAGAGTTGGTGAAAGCAGGGGTCCGTCATCCGGAGATAATTCCTAAAATTATCCAGAATATTCTCCTGGAGCTCCCGCAGCAAAGGCATATGACATAATTGGTCACGATTAATAAAGCAACCAATTTTTGGTCCAAGAAATCCTCTTCCTCCTGTTCCTGGACCTGGACTTGGGTCAAAGCAATAACTCCAAGGCCAATAATAAATAACACGTTATCTCCTCCGATTCCGCAACATGACTGGTTGACGAACGGCCGTTCAGAAATGAACTGAAGAGTGTGAACTGAAAAGTGCAAAATGAACAGTGCAAAATCAAAGGCATGAATCAACACTCACGAAACTTCTACTAACACGAAATTAGCAGAAGGAGCACAAAGAGTGGCGCCTGACAATTGAACTTCCTCTTTTTCGGCTCATAGTTTGTCTAGTACGTCACTACGTTTGTGTTTGTTGGCTGACAATCATGTACCTTTTGTATGCAAGACAAAATGCAGGTACACGCCTTTGTACAAAAGTCAGAGGTTTTGCCTGCAGAAACTACTATCGTGTGTACAAGGCTTTACTCTCATGAGAGTTTGCCAGGAAGGGTGGGGGTATGAGTCATAAGAGGGCCAATGAGAGCTGCAGAGCTGGAGGTGTGTGTCTGTGTAGATCCAGGAAGTGAACAGGCAGCAGCTTCAGCTGCCCACAGTTAAAATGGTTGCAGCCAAACAGTGGAGGGAGATTTCTTCAGCATATTTGGCAAGTACAGAATCACAGTATATATAAAACAATATGCCAAGTGGTTGGAGGAAAGTTTCAGAATGGCAAAGAAGTGTGAGCAGACTGCAATTCATCTTTAAAGCCTAAGTGTAGCCCAAATCAAAAGCAGACAAATCAGCACAAAGGACATAACTTGCAATCAGTGGGATGTGTTCCTTGTGTTGATTTCCCTTCTGTTAGTATAAATTCTCCTCATAAGATGTCCTGCCAGGATTGTACCCTCTGTGTGCCCTAGGGGCCATGCTGTGGAGCGATCTGTCACCAGCTGTGTCGACTGGACACAATGGATGACAGGGCCAGTGCTGATACCATGTGATCGCTGTGACCAATCACAGAAATCACATGGCAGTTGTACACAATGAATGGCTTTCATTCAAAGCCATTCATTGTGTACTGTTGTGTTGATCACTGTGATTGGTCACAGTGATCACATGTTACACATGTTACAGACAGGGCCAATCACAGTGCATCTGTACCATGTAATAGCTGTGGCCAATCACAGCTTCACAATAGTACACAATGAATGGAATGAATGCCATTCATGATTCTGAAAATGATTGCTTATAACAGTGTTATAAGTAATTATAGCCTGTAAAAAAAATCCTGATTGCTTGCCCAGAGTAGCACAGTGTTGCCATGGTAAAACTGTACTGCTCTGGTCACAGTATATAAAACAAATCACACAAAAAGGAAAAAATTAAAAAAAAAAAAAGAAAATGTTTTAAAAAATATTTAATATATACTGTCACCAGATCAAAAAACTAACTTTATTCAATTTCTTCTTATTCAAGTTGTGACAAAAAGTTACAACTTCAAAAAACTCACCATGCCTCTTACTCAATACCTTTGACTGTCTACTTTCCAAAAATGAGTCATTTGGGGGGGGTAATTGTACTGTCCTCGCATTTTAGAGCCTCAAGAAATAAGATAGACCGTCAATACATCAGGACTAATCAATTTTCAAATATACAGTATATACCATAGTTTGTAGACTCTATAACTTTCTACAGACTAAATAATATACTTTGATTTGGGTTATTTTTACCAAAGAAATGTAACAGAATACATATTGGCCGAAATGTATAAAGAAAGATTATTTATTTGCACAATTTTATAACAGCAACAAGGAAAGGGGCATTATTTCAAACTTTTTTCATTTAACAAAAAATAATAATCCAATCATGATTAAATGCCACAAAAGAACTATCTGTAAAAAAAATAAAAATGATAAAATGTAATTTGGGTACAGTGTTGCATGACTAAGTAATTGTTGTTTGAAGTATGACAGCACTAAAATCTGAAAATTGGCCTGGACAGGAAGGGGATGAAAGTGTCCAATATTGAGATGGTTGAAAGGTGCTGGGATTTCAATACTAATTCAAATGATCAAATATAGGAAAGTTTTCAATGAAACTCTCTGGATCTGACCTCTCAAACAAATCAGACTTCCCTTAAAGGGTAGAGACTAAGGAGAGGTAAAGACTTTAAAAGGGACATACTAGTCATCCCCCCCCCCCCCCCCCCTTATAGTCTTCTCCCTCCTAGGCAGCCCATAGTTGATTAATTTTTTTCATTCAATCAGTGAGTTGAACGAAAACAGAATGACCCAATTCACCCATCCACCTTGAAAGTGGATAGGGGAATCCTCCTACTGTGCCTTTGTATTCTTACAGTGAGGAGACTTCCCCATCAGCGCTGTCAGCTACAGCCGGTGGCACTGATAGAGCAGAAATTCTCCAACAGGACAGTTGTAAAGAAGTCAATCAGTATATCAACTTCTGTACAACCACCTTACGCATACATGGATCGAAATTCGGCCAGTCCCTGCTGAACTGGCCGAATTTCAATGCATGTATGGCAGACTTTAGCCTCTCCTTCTGTTTCTCTTTTCTGTCAATATTCACTTCATGCCCTGACATCCCAGCTGCTAACTTAGGTTATGACACTTCTTGAGATTACACACAGGAGATAAGAAACAACATAAAAGAACATAAAACACATTTATTGGGCTTGAAAGGGCCAATGTGAATTATAGAAAAGGGGTTACTAAATGCAATATTATTAAAACACCAAACTACCGGTGAACTCTACTGAAGTTTCACTGCTGAATCCAAACCCTATTAAAGTCAAAAAGATCTGAAAGTTAAAGAACAACAATGGTCAATTTCTATACCAATAGTCAAGATGCCCTGGGAAACATGTGCAAAAGCAAAAACAAATTTAAAAAAATCCCATTTGGTGAAGAACAGCAAAAACTGGGCAAAAAATAAAAAGTATTTCCTTTTATTAACATGCCTGGGGTGCCCCCTTAACCTGCCTTTGAAGTGTCACATCTGTACAATGTATACAACCTGCTAAAGCAAGACTGGCATTTGCAAAAAAAAATTTGGGGTCCACCCAAATTCTAGTTCTATATATGGATTTTAAGAGGGAACCCAATGCAGAAATCAAGAAAGAAAAACAGTCCCCCCCCCAACGAAAAAAATTCATACCTGAAAAGGAACAGATTATCGGTGCCAAGAGGTTAAAAGGGGCTTCCAGATTTCAATAAGCCCCTATCCACATACCCTCACAACTACCAGGCTAAGGTTGAGTGGAAGAGGTTCTTGACTCATCTACACTGGTATAAGGTGCTTTGCCATGGGGGTGCTTTGATTCAGGCATGTGACCTGGTAGGTTTTAGGAGGGGATAGATAGATAGATAGATAGATAGATAGATAGATAGATAGATAGATAGATAGATAGATAGATAGATAGATAGATAGATAGATAGATAGATAGATAGATAGATAGATAGATAATCCAATTTAATCCTGTCTCTCACATATATTAAGTCTGTTTTTCTCTGTTAGTGAATTACAAACAGCCTGTTTGTAAGTGTACAATATAAATACAGCTTACATCATGCCAATTCCAAAGACCATTTTTTTATGGCTTATTATATGTAGCTTTATTTAGTATTTTATCCTTTTCATACTTAATATGAAATTAATTGAATGTAATAATTAATTGAAATTAATTGAATGTGATAATTTACTTCACCATAGGTTTATGATATACTATGGTATTTTATTTAATAACGATTGTTTTTTAAACAAACGTTATCGTATTTCATGTGATAATTCATTTCACCTTGGCTTGCTGTAAATTGGTACACTTTATATCAAAGTATGGGCAAATTGTTTTACCACCCTTTTTTTTATGTTTGTTAATTGTGAAATGCATTGGCTATTTTTATGTGATCAATTTAAGGATAATTAAAAGTATCTTGGACATGAAGTTTTTATTGCTATCTGTGATCCACGTGGAGAAATTTCACTCATGGAGGTCACCAGTGCAATTATGTAAAAAATGTAACTCTTCCATTACATATGATTACATATTCTTTTTGCCATACATTAAAGAACTTCATAGATGGCTCTGTTATTAAAGTATCCAAAATTGAGTATCTCTAAAGGGCAAATAAACTCCATGTTTAGGAGCAATTGCGCCGTATAGTTTTTATTTTAGTTGAATAGATTGATTCCTGGAGTAACGTCTGAACTTTTGGAATAGAATTGGAGCTATCTAGTGGTGGGAGGTGTGCATTGCATAAACCAAGTGGTTGCTGGGATTGTGAGCTTTTTCCATTCATGCTGTGTTGACCTCCTAGAGGTCTCCCATCTTTGGTAAGGAGCTTATACATGTGGAAGTGGTGGAGCACAAAGATTTACACTGGAGTGTTAGAGATTTCACATCACCAGTCTTGCGATGATTTTTGGACTTTGGATCTTTGTGTATGTATTCACATGCTGTATTTTTCTATATTTATGCATTCTTATGAATTATTCATTAATTGTTGCGTTCGGGTATACATTGTTTTTTTGCACATTTTCCTGACTTGATCCACGTGATATAATTATTTATTTTATCACAATTTTTTTTTATTTGAAAGCATTTAAAGGGACAGCACATGTAATTTTTTTATACATTTTTTAATATGCTATATAAATGGTTATACTGAATGACAGGGGAAGGCAGAGGCATAGGGTTTTCATATTAACACATAAAGAAAGTACTGTGCAATCTATTTCTTTTTCCTTTTATTTTTTACAAATTCCAAGAAGTTGGAAATGTGGTAATAAAATAAATAATGCATTAGATATATTGATTATCCTTGAAAGTGTGCTAAAATTTTCCCTTAAAAGCTTAGTGTTTCCTCTTGATGGCAGAATGATCACACTGCGTGTGGTCAGCCTCATCATAAAGATCAGAACGAAGGAATTTTTGGACAAGCTGCTAATTGATTATATAATGATGCACGCTGCCAGAAACTGCCTCCGATTTTGTGGAAGGTGGTTGGGACCTCCTATTCAGATATTAAGGGAAGAATACTAATTATTTCTTCAATTATATTTTGTGACAAATAATCACATTATATTATCGTATTCATTTATCATTCAGATAATGTTTTTACAAAGTTTAGTTTGTAATTTAAACTAAATTCAAAAATGTTTTCCTCATGGATAGAATAAGGAAGGATTAAAATGTCATTAAACCCAGACTATGACAAACTCTCATTACATGTGGTTTAACAGAGTGTGCATACTCACAAAGCCACTAAAACAGTGGTTCTCAACTCCTGTCCTCAGGACCCACTAACAGGCCAGGTTTTAGGTACTACCTTGGGGGAGATGCAGACTAGAATACTGTAATCACTGGGCAGCAAATGATATCACTTGTGATGTATTTAAGTTATCTTGCAAACCTGGCCTGTTAGTGGGCCCTGAGGACAGGAGTTGAGAACCACTGCACTAAAGCATTTGTTTTGTGTAAAGTGAAATATATCTGATTGATCCTGCCTTTAATTCCCCCTCCCATCTTCTCTGTAGTCCCACTGCATTCCGAGTATGTGTATACCAGCCGTTGTCATCTACTGGGCATGCTCCAGTTTCAGTTCCCCCCAAGCTCTTCATTTCCTCCTTTTTTCTTATTTATGCAGTCCATGTGAGTATATAGTCACACATATGGGCATATATATATATATATATAAATCATTTTTAAAGTAGAAGTGATTTTAATGTTGATGGGGACAAGTGTCTCTTCCCCACAACCCTGGGCTGTGGTTGTGGGGGTCTGCGGGCAAGAGTCTGAAAGCCCCCTTTAAAAAGGGGGCCCCCAGGCCCCCCATGTGAATAAGTATGGGGTACATAGTGTCAAAATTTATAAAAACAGCATGCACCGGTTGGTGACATCACAAAGGGGGGCAGCGCCACCAGGTGACATCACCAGGTGCCCCCGTCCTTACCTGTATAAGAACTGTCAAACAGCAAGCCAGCCATTCTGTGGTTTGCCTTTACGGCGAGGGGAGCGTCTTTTTTCTTCTTTTTTTCGGTCGGCGTTGGAGGCAACGGGGTAATTCACAATGGATCTACATCGGGGACATTGTTTTTTTACTTTTACTGTAATAAAGAAATTGTTAAAGGCAGCTTCCAAATTCTGATAAGCCCCCTGCCCACAGACCCCCACAACCACATCAGCATGGGGACAAGATGCTTTGGGGGTGGGCTGCCCCAAAGCACCACTTCCATGTTGAGGGCATGTGGCCTGGTATGGTTCAGGAGGGGGGCTCACCCCCCCTTTTCTGACCTGCCAGGCTGCATGCTCGGATAAAGGTCTTTTTTTTTATTTTGGTGTGGGGCTCTGTCAGAGAATAGCCTGAAGAAGAACTGGCACATCTGCTAATGCCCAGCAGAATCGTAGATTGGCACTTAGAAATTCACCATTGGCACAAAGAAATTCGGCAATGCTTATATGCATGCGTACACGGGCACAAAGGACCATGAATACCCATGTGCCAGTGCGCATTCGCACACGCCAAGGTGAACCCAATGCGTAAACAGATTCTGGAGCCCAGTGGCCTATTTAAAGCCAGCAGCATCAACCATTAGTTGCTGGATGATCTTCAGCTGCTTGCCTTTGACTTGTCTTGTCTCCATTCCTGGCTTTGACCCTCGACTTGTTCCATTGACTCTGCTCCTGTCTTCTGTACCCATGTATGACCTCTGGCTTGCTCTTCTGGACTGCTCTGTTGTCTGATTCCCAGTGTATGACCCCGACTTACTCCTGACTTGGCTTGCTGCCTTACCCCTGGCTGATACTTCATGTATGGCTACTGGCCTGGCTCCTGACCCTGGCTCTCCCTTCAGCCAAGTCTTATGCGGTATATCTGAGGGACTCCTGTCCAGCAGTGCATCCTGCCCGTCCTGTCACCATCCAGCAGACATCTCCACTCAGCCTATCGCAACTGGCAACCCCTGCTTCTTTGGGCATTGCACTAAGTGCCCTGCACTAAGCCAAAAGGGAAGCCTCCTCAGCACCTCGGCCTCCAAACAGGTACGTCACAGGCTCCCCTTCAAAATCCATACCAGACCCATAGGGTCTGGTATGGATTGCAGGGGGACCCCCATGCCACTTTTGTTAATACTATTTTTTTTACCAGCAAATGTTTTTTTTATTCAGCTGTCAGCGGAGAAGCCCATTGACAGCTGATGACTCATCAGTTGGTAAGGATGCCGTGCCCGGCTTCCCGGCCCCGTTCCTTAACATCCAGTTTTTAGTGCATGCTGATTGGGTAAAGCTTTGCCCAATCAGGGCTTAAAATGCACTGTGCACCTGCAAATTCGGGTGTCCGAAGAACAGGCGAACAGACAATGTTCGGCCGAACACTGCTGTGAAAAAGGTGCAAATAAATTGGCATCAAATGTGCCCATGAAATCTATACCAAAAAATGTCTTAGCCTAGGCAGGCTAGGCAGTCTTGCAGAGATTCCACATCCCAAAAACACTTAATCGGCGACATCGGCATCAGGGGCTTGGTAGCTGCTGCTAATCCAGGGATGATTCATTTTGAATCACTGTTCTTCCTTTGACCAACATAAGCCTCAAAACTACCTTTTCCATGAGACTGTAACCTACCAGAGTCTGGAAAGGCGTTTCATAAACTCCTCTTTAAGGTGTCCTTAAAGTGATTGTAAAGTGTTGTGTTTTTTTTATTAAAATAACAAACATGTTATACTTACCTGCTCTATGCAGTGGTTTTGCACGGGGCAGCCCAGATCCTCTTCTTCTTGGGTCCCTGGCTGGAGCTCCTGGCCCCTACCTCATGGGGAGTGCCCCCACAGCAAGCAGCTTGATATAGGGGCACCCGAGCTGAGTGTCCATTCAGACATGGAACTTCGGATCAGCCCCGTCCCCTCTCTCTCCTGATGGGTTAACTGAGTTTGATTAACAGCAGCGGGAGTCAATGGCGCTGCTGCTGTGTCTCAGCCAATCAGGGAGAGTCCCGGGTGGCCAAGACATTTGTGGACATTGCTAGATAGAGATGGGGCTCAGGTAAGTATTAGGGGGGCTGAGGGGGGCTACTGCACACAGAAGGTTTTTTATCTTAAAACATAGAATACATTAAGATAAAGAACCATCAGAGTTTACAACCCCTTTAAGATATTTCATCGTCTGCTCCCTCTGTGGCTACAGGATGAGTTCTGAGACTTTACCCTTGTAATGGTGGTCAAGGAGGGTTAACAACCAATAATGATCCTTCTCCTTGATGCCACAAAGTCTTGGGTCCTTTTGCAGGCTTTGCAGAATAAGGGAACCCATGCACCGCAAGTTTGTGGAGGCATGAAAGTAGAGTCCTTGGGGTCACTCTGTGGGCTTATTACCAAAATGTAATAGAGATGGGAAATGTGTTATTGGGTGCACTTTAATCAATGGAATGTGGTGTTTGGTGCACTTTAACTTGAGGACTGCCGCTGACAGAAATGTCAAAACTATAAAAAAATAAATAAAAAAGGGGGAATAACAGTGCCGCAGTCAGAAAAAAGGAGGCAGGCACGGGACAAAAAACCCCCCAAAAAATAACATGCAGCAACCAAAAAAAAAGGGGGGAATATACAGCACTGTATACAGCACTAAACGTTATGTAATGTGGTGTAGAACACTGCACTGCACTACACAGACACACTCCGCTGACACACTACAATATACTACAGTAAAACTGCATGGACACACTACAATATACTGCAGTAAAACTGCACTGACACACTTCAATATACTGCACAAAAATGCCCTGACACACTACATTGACATACTTCTACATACTGCAGTAAAACTGCACGGACGTACTACACTGACACTACAGTAAAACTACACAGACGCACTATGCTGACGTCACACTATCACTATATTCACACTACACTGACACTCTACACTCACAATAGAATCACAATAGCACACTAACTCGCTAGTAGCAATGAACAGAGCCCTGTTCTATGTCTCCACTCCAACATCACACTGCAAATGGCTCCTCTGTGAAGGAACCTTTTATAGTGTGAGGTGGGTCTATGAGCAATGAGCCTTGACTTTCTCCAATCATGGCTCTGAGAGTGCTCTTCATTTCTTCAGCCAATCAGGGCTCAAAATGCACTGTGTGGCATGCAGTGCATTGTGGGGCATTCAGCGGGCTGAACAAACGGTCGAATGCCCTGGCAATTCATGTGTTTGCCAAACAGGTGAACAGCCAATGTTCGGGCTGAACTTTTGCTCGACCGGAACCGTTTGCCCAACACAAATCATGATTAGCAATTGCAATGATGGTTTACAGTGCAGTTTTCTTTTGTGCTCAGATCGCCCATGGCAAAAAGCCAGAAGTACACAGCAAAGTGACCAAAAATGGAGCATCCAGGCTTTTTGGAAGGGGGTCACAGAATGTATAGCTGAAGTAACCACCATTAATATACAGCCTACGATAGAGGTGTGTCTTTTGGGCTTGGTAGACAATCTAGCCCCAAAGAGAGTAATGCGTACATTACTGACAATACTAATATATTATGCTAGGAAAACAATAGTGTTATCATGGAAAAAGCCCAATCCTCCATCTGTATCAGCATGGAAGGGTGTGGTAAATAGAGCTGCTCCTTTTTACAAAGCTACATATATTAGCAGGGGCATACCACAGAAATTTGACAGTGTGGGGCAGTTGGATGAATAGCGACAATACGGTGGCAGATTAAGTGGCACATAATGAAATGCACCTGATGTGATACTTAACATGTTTATAATCATTTGACATATTGAAATGTATAGTTAATTGCTTTAGGGGTAAGGGGCCTTACTATCATAGTTCTGATCCGTCAGTGAGTGAGGGTCTGGAAGAAGGAGGAGAGAGTCAATGCTGAAGGATGTAAATAATTCTTTTTTGTGTATGTGTGGTCCATTGGGTCTTGTGTTTAATTGTAATTGTTATGTTATAAAAGCAATAAACAAAACTTTTCAAAAAAAAATGGAAAGGGTGTAAAAGTAAAAATCAATGATGAAATCAATAATGCACAACAAATATGTGCTAGACAAGGTGGAAAGGGTGGACTTTAATACACTTCCTATATATTGCTGCAAATGTCAGCACAGTGTACCTTGAGGCCCAAAGTACACTGTGAGTGTAGAGTAAGTAAGTAAAAAAGAGAAAGTAAGTATTTCTCTTTCTACTTTTGGCCTTACCATGGTATGGTCATGGTAAGGTCATACTTCTGCTCTTAACTGGGCACCTTAGCAACTGGCAGTGGAAGTTTTTATTAACAGCAGAATCAATATTTTGAAATGCCTTACAAACTGATATTTAACAAGCAAGAATATATTATCCATAACAAGTAACAAAACACACATTCTCGAAAAAAAACTTTCATGTCATGGAGCCACTATAAAACTAATAAAACCACAACTCACCCATATGTTTGCACTTAATGCAAATATTGTTCTTCTTTGAACAGATACTAAATCTCTTTTTGTCTAGTCACTTGTGCATGTCTACAATGAATCCTTACATATCCCAAAAAATGATTAAAAAAACAATTGCACTCACTGTACAAAGATACAAAGAAATACATGTTTTCACTTACCGGTACTCTGGTTTCATAAGATTCTTTCACAACCTTTTAAAGTAGAGGCTAAAAATGTGAATGAATATGCTAGAAATGGGAAGTAAAAAAATACAGTCACTTGCAGCGCTAATAGGTCTTCCAAGGTGTGGAGTAAGAGATGTCAGATAAAATGATGGTGTGAAAGGTATATATGGTATCCTAGAACTAGGTGGATGCTGCCTCAGATGGGGTAATCTGAAAGGAACTACAAGAAAAACAGACATAGAAGGCGCGCACACATAGTGCATTACCAGAGATAATTTAATAAAAGGAAACTTTTGTATAAAAGTGGGTACTCACAAAATGCAACTGACAAAAGGCCATAAACACAGTGCATGGACAAGCACAGACCATGGGGTACATCTAACGCGTTTCGGGGGCGCACCCCCTTCCTCAGAGCTAGGCTAATCTCGTACACCATGGGCAAGCGCTTTTATAGGGAATGGTAAAATCAACAATCACTGTGAAAAATTCAATAAAACGTTTATGCAAAAAAAAAAAAAAAAAAAATATATATATATATATATATATATATATATATATATATATATATATATATATATATATATAAAAACATTGGTTGATAAGAAATTATTAATACAAAATTGAATAATATATATTTAGTCGCACTAATGTAAAAACGACAAAATCCATGTAAAAAACCTATATCCACTTCATCATAAGTACATAAATAAATAAATGATAATGATTCATTCAAATCCATGATAAATTGAACATTCATTTATATTTAGTCAGATGAATACAGGTGTAGAAACAAATAAGCAAAAAAGCAAAAAAGGATGTAGGACTGATAAGTGAGTCAATCCATATCTCACCTCTCCATGCCTGAAGTAGCTGTGGGGGGAGGGGGGTTTAGGCACTCAGAGGTGTCCAAAACCCACAAACTGGGATCACCCGACCGAAAGCTTCAGAAATGGCAGGAACGGGGGGAAAACCCCAACAGATGCCAGCGGGATCATCCCCGCTTCAGTGCGCCGATCAGTGAACACCCAATGTCACACAGGCACCTTACCAGACCCCAGGGAACCAGAGCAGTTCCAGGGGGAATCCACTTACTGGAAACACAGGAAGACGCCAGACGACAACAAGTGACATAATTTCCGGGGCGGGAGCAGTGCAAAGGTGTCCCCATGGACATGAATGAGCAAAGATAGATGGAAGATAGATGGAAGGAAAAAAAATATATATTTAAAAATTATATAAAAAAATAAAAAAATAGCAAAAAATTCTGTGACAAAACTGGACCACAAAAAATATATAATAAATTAAAAAAAAAGAATAAATAAAAGTATATATATATATATATATATTTTTTTTTTTTTTTTCTAAAATAAAAATACAAATTATTGAAAAATTTGTATTGCAATGAATTTTGCACAACGATAATGATTCCCCAATGTGTAGCAATTAATGAAAAGTGCTGAGCCCTGGAGTACGTGAAATCCAACCCTCAAATCAAATCTATTTTGAAGTTTGGAGTTTAAGTTTGTTGCTACAGTAATTGGTATTTAATAGCGACTAGTCATTAAGAACAATGAGAGATTCAAATAAAAATTGTAATAAATATGAATATGCAAATAAAAATATAGATAAAGATAACAATGTACACAAACACTTGGATGAAAAAGAAAAAAGAAAAAAAAAGAAAACAAACTAAAGAGACAGGACATGTTGGTATAATCAGCTCCTGGAGGGACACCCACATGAAGGCAAAAAACACAAAACAGAATAAAAACAGAAGGGGGTAGAGAACCAGGGGGGTCACATAAGAGTCTGAACATCCAACCTCACATTCAGGCCCCTAGGCGATAAGGCTCCTAAACGATGTATCCAAAAGGCCTCTCTTCTACAAAGTCTCCAAAAGCACCTGCCAGTATCGGCATCCTCACCCATAACTTCCAAGCCAAGTAGCCTAAGACCAGATGGATTATGATCATGTTATGCAAAAACTGTAATGGTAGTGAATGGCTGTCAACACTTTTGAGTATATTGCTTTTATGCTCCCCAAACCGTGTGCGTAAAGCCCACATAAAGAAGGCCACAGGGGCATATCAGGCAATATACTACAAATTGTGAACCACAATTGATGAATTGCCAAATGGCATGGGTTTGGCCATCACTACCTGTAACCTCCTTCTTATTATGCCACATGTATTGGCATGCTCCGCAGTTGGGGACACCACACTTAAAGCTACCCTTTTGGTCGAATAAACTGCTCCAACATTGGTTGGCCATTGGTTGGTATTTTTAGATGATAGCCAGAAGTTGGTATTTTTAGATCTTGAACTGAGGGTGATGGTTTTAGATCTTGAAGCTGATGGTCTCGTACCCATTTCAAACCATCAGCAGGTAATTCATACCTTCATGCCCGCAGCAATCACCACGCAGTGGATCAAAAACATTTTGCCGGCTCCAAAGGACCTGCTCTCATCTAAAAGACGAGCTCCACCCCCTGCTGGCACTTCTGCAGCGGATGCAGCATCACCTACATAGTGATCAAGCCTGAGCGGCACACTAAACAAACCATGGGTCACAAAGAGAAAAAGGGTGGTGGGGTGAAGAGCTTCAGCACACAGCCTGTGATTGACAGCCTCTGCTGTGCTTGTTCTCCCTGTAGTGTGATGAGAAGGGAGGGGGGTCCCTTCCCTCCAATCAGGGCTAGGAGCTCTTCTCCCTTAGCGGTGCAGTGTGAAACTTCAGATCCCATGCTTTGTGCCACTGAGAGCTGCTGAAAGATTATATGTAAATTTAGTAAAAGGTTTACAGCACAGAAGGCTGCCAATAAGCAGGTACAACTTATGTAGGAGGATTTGTTTAATTTCTGTGTTACCTAAGGCAGTCACTTCACCGTAAGGGTTTTACAACCTTTTTTTAAAAAAAGTGCTTTACTGCTGACCTTTCTGCCTTGTCTCTAATGTATTTGGTAGTTTTGCACTGGAATTTGTATGATGTTGCTACACCTTGTCAAGTGACTTTTTCCAAAGAACAAAAGCATTTTTTGGTTGTCAACCTACCTTCCTAGTTGACAATGAACTGTTACTGATAATTCACCAAAAGAATTAAAAAACAAAAAGGTGTGTGATTGATCAAAAAGAAGGTTTGTGTAAGAACTCAAAAGAAAAAATATTTACTTTATATTTTTAACTCCTATGGAAAATAAGTTCTAACCCCATTGAAGACATTTTACAGAAGATTTTACTTCAAAAAGAGTCTGCACCATTGAATGTAATTTTAGGAAGGTATGCTTCTATTAGCTACAAAAGTAATAATGAAATTGCAGCTATGCATATAATATTAGAAATTAAATAATATATATTATTAATACAATTAAATAAAAAATCCTAATATACTGATAGACATGAAACTAATATAAAAATTGTATAAATATTCTTTAAAATTATTCTGTTCATTCACAAAGCATGTAAGAATAATAATACCTTCATAATCTGTGACCAGACCTAAGACCAAAGCCTGCAGGAAAAATGCTATTCAATAAATAGATAAGGGTGCAGAAGGGTGCATAAAATGGGGTGGGGTCAGGAAGAAGGGGGAGAAGGAACGCTGCAGTTTAATAAAAGAAAAGGTTTCTAATTGTTTCAAGGGGCAATAAAACAAAACAAATGCGAAGAGTGTGGGTTCATTTCATAAAGCCTTTTTTATAACATTCTTAGATCTTCATCAGAAGCAATAACACAGGTTCCCATTCAGTCTCACTCAGTATTGATGCGAACATTGCATATTGCACATAATTCTGCCCACTGCAGCATGTGAACCATGGAATTTCTAATAAGCCATTGCAAACAAGATAAATGGGAGAAAAACAAGGTGTGCCAAAAATGAAGTGCAGCAGAAGATGCAATGAATGGTATATTTAATTAAAATCAGCCAAATGGCTACTCACACTAATATAAGGATCAATAGGCATATAACAGTATAATACTGTGGTCACTCAGCGGGTCCCCGGTGGTGTGTAGATGTTAACACAAGAGGAGAGGAGAGGAACAACCGGTCGGACATCTGTCTTGTCCTCTCTGAACCAGCATGGAACACAAGTGACACAGTGACGTCAAAACACGGAGATAACGTTTCAAAGCATCCGCGTCTTCATCAGATCTAAATGGCTATTGATCAGTAGATGCGACTCCAAGTGTGTTTTCAATGCTGGTTCCGAGACGACAAGACGGATGTCCGGCCGATTGTTCCTCTCCTCTCCTTTCGTGTTAACATCTACACACTACCATCCACCGGGGACCGCTGAGTGACCACAGTATTATACTGTTATAGGCCTATTGATCTTTATATTAGTGTGAGTAGCCATTTGGCTGATTTTAATTAAATATACCATTCGTTGCATCTTCTGCTGCACTTCGTTTTTGGCGCACCTTGTTTTTCTCCCATTGTTCTTCCAGAGACTGCTTCACTCTCAAGGGAGCTGCCATTAATGCTGCAAACGTATACTTCCTGGACTTTATAGACTTTTAGTTGTGTTATCAGTGTGTTTCGGTACACTCTCGTGCGCCGTTCTGTTTTTGTCTTATTGCAAAGAAGATAGCCAAAGACAAAAGTACACATCGGAATGTAACAGGCACACATTATTGCTGTATGGAAAGTTGGAATATCTTTGGCCCTAGATGGCTAATATAGTTGCTTCCAGCCATGGTCAGTGAGAGTGACCACACTGTGGACAGATTATGTGGTATACATTTCAATTTTTTATTTAGTGAAAATAAACTCATTAACCATTATAGTGAGTTTTACTTTTAGTGATTATCAGGGAATTAGTAAACCAGACAGTGTGGACTGCACAGAAGAAGCCAGAAACGTATATAAGTGAATAAAAATGGTGTTTATTTACATAAGTGACAGGTAAGTGAAAATAACAGTGCACAACCAACCACAAGACCCACAAACAAAATACTATGTACAATAAAATGGGAGATACCGGAACCGTAAACAGAAGCCAGGCCAAGGTCATACACTGGGAGATCAGCAGATGTAAGGACTGGAAACCGACAGAACAGGGAGAGGATGGATGGATGGGATGCAGGGCAGGGATCGAAGGTAACCAGGAACAGAAGGGACAGGACCATGAAGGGCTCGGGATAGGGATTGGATCTGATCAGATCAGGTCAGGGCAGATGCAGGCTCAAGGTCAAGGTCAAAATAACAGGCAGCAAGGTCAGAATGCAGGGAGAGAGACACCAAGGCAAGGATGAGAGGGCTTGCCGGGTATTTATCAGTCTGCAGTAATTTGACCTCACGTTACACCTGAGCGCAGAGGGTGCTGTCTGCTCCACACTGCCAGAATACACCCGCTGGTGGATAGCGGTACTACGGCCCAAGGATGCAATAGTGCCACCAGCAGGTGAGTCCTCTTATTACAGGTCCTGGATGTTGGAAGACACCCGCTGGTGGACACTGGTACTGCGATCCATGAGACCGACAGTGACACCAACGGGTGAACCATTTCATGACAGTACCCCCCCCAAAGGAGCAGTCTCTGGACGCTCCAACTAGATGGAATTGTCCAAAGTTAATGGCCTTACACCGAACAATGGATGAGAGCACGTCAGGCTGGGCATCAGGTACTTTAGACTGGGCAGCGGATACGTCAAACTGGACAGCGGGCACATCAGAGCAGACAGCGGGCACATCAGAGCAGACAGCGGGCACATCAGAGCAGACAGCGGGCTCCGGGTCACCGAGCTGGGCAGCAGGCTCTGGGTCATCGAGCTGGGCAGCAGGCTCCGGGTCGTCAAGCTGGGCAGCAGGCTCCGGGTCGTCAAGCTGGGCAGCAGGCTCCGGGTCGTCAAGCTGGGCAGCAGGCTCTGGAACATTAGGCCGAACAGCGAGTACCGTAAGGGCAGGCTGGATCACAGGCACCAGCTCAGCAGGCTGGGTAAGGGGCCCCGGCACAGTGGGCTGGGTAACGGGCCCCGGTCCAGCAAGCTGGACACCGGGCACTGGTCCGGCAAGCTGAAAAACGGGTACTGGCTTTACAGGCCGAGTGATGGACTCCGATTTAGTAGACTGGGTAGCGGGCACCGGCTCAGCAGACTGAGTAACAGGCACCGGCTCAGCAGACTGGGTAACGGGCACCGGCTCAGCAGACTGGGTAATGGGCAACAAAACTTCAGGCTGAGACACGGGCACCGAAACTTCAGGCCAAGACACAGGCACCGAAACTTCAGGTAGGGACACGGGCACCGAAAGTTCAGGCCGAGACATGGGCACCGAAACTTCAGGCAGAGACACGGGCACCGAAACTTCAGGCAGAGACACAGGCACCGAAACTTCAGGCTGAGACACCACTATTAGGACATCAGGCTGGAAGGCAGGTAACGAGACACCAGGCTGGAAGGCAGGCAATGAGACATCAGGCTGAAAGGCAGGTACCAGGACATCAGACTGGAAAGCGGGCACATCAGACTGAAAAGCGGGCACATCAGACTGAGAAGCGGAGACATCAAGCTGGAAGGCAGGCATCAGGACATCAGACTGGTAAGTGGGCACCAAGACTTTGGGCTGGAATGCAGGCATCAGCACATCAGATTGGGAGGTAGGCACATCAGACTGAATAGCAGGCACATCAGACTGGAAAGCGGGCACCGAGACTTCGGGCTGGAAGGCAGGCATTAGGACAGACTGGAAAGCAGGCACATCAGATTGGAAAGTGGGCACATCAGACTGGAAAGCAAAGACATCAAGCTGGAAGGCAAGCATCGAGACATCAGGCTGGAAGGTGGGCACATCAGACTGGAAAGCGGGAACATCAGGCAGGAAGGTGGGCACATCAGACTGGAAAGTGGGCACATCAGACTAGAAAGCAGGCACATCAGACTGGAAAGTGGAGACATCAAGCTGGAAGGCAGGCACCGAGACATCCGGCTGGAAGGCAGGCATCGAAACATCAGGCTGGAAGGCAAGCATCGAGACATCAGGCTGGAAGGCAAGCATCGAGACACCAGGCTGAAAGGCAGGTACCAAGACATCAGACTGAGAAGCGGGCACATCAGACGGGGAAGTGGAGACATCAAGCTGGAAGGCAGGCACCAAGACATCAGGCTGGAAGGTGGGCACATCAGACTGGAAAGCGGGTACATCAGACTGGAAAGTGGAGACATCAAGCTGGAAGGGAGGCACCAGGATATCAGCCTGGAAGGCAAGCATCTAGACACCAGGCTGGAAGGTAGGCACATCAGACTGGAAAGCGGGCACAGACTGGAAAGCGGGCACATCAGACTGGAAGGTAGATACATCAGGCTGGAAGGCAGGCACCGAGACTTCGAGCTGGAAGGCAGGCATCAAGACATCAGACTGGAAAGCGGACACATCTGACTGGAAGGCAGGCACATCAGGCCAGAATGCAGGCACCGAGACTTTGGGCTGGAAGGCAGACATCAAGACATCAGACTGGGAAGCTGGCACATCAGACTGGGAAGCGGACACATCAGACTGGAAGGTAGGCACATTAGGCTGGAAGGCAGGCACATCAGGCTGGAAGGCAGGCACCGAGACTTTGGGCTGGAAGGCAGGCATCAAGACATCAGACTGGGAAGCTGGCACATCAGACTGGGAAGCAGACACATCAGACTGGAAGGTAGGCACATCAGGCTGGAAGGCAGGCACCGAGACTTTGGGCTGGAAGGCAGACATCAAGACATCAGACTGGGAAGCGGGCACATCTGACTGGAAGGTAGGTACATCAGGCTGGAAGGCAGGCACATCAGGCTGGATAGCAGGCACAGGGTTGGCAGGTTTAGGTGAGTCATCAAGTTCAACTGGCATGAGCGCAGGCTGGAACAGATTGGTTGGTGTGGAGGCAAGTTGGGTTACTGGCAAGATGGTGTGGGTCGGGAAGAACTTTCGTTTCTTATTTGGTTTAGCCACTGCAGCTTTGTACGTAGATGCAGGGTCGTAAGAAATATATTTAGCTGGGCAAAAGGAAGACCAAGGAACAGTGGTTGGAGGAGGGTTCTGTGGGGTTGTTACAGGTGGAGGAGAAGAGACAGGTGGATTAAAGGCAGGATAGGTGCAGCACTTGGAGACTGGGTAGTAGTATTTGGTAGGGAGCTGAGTAAACTGGGATGTAGCTGAGGTTGCCATAGGTGACGGGGAAATAGATTTTTGGGAAGGCAGGTGATTAATGGCAGGGCTGGGTTGTTGTGGCTTGGCTAAATAAAGGAGATCTGACCATGCCTGTAGTACAGGTTGAACAAACATTGATTCACACACAGCCTGACTAACCAGAGATTGCACTGAATGGATGCAATCAGACAACACCTGCTGTGAACAAGAGGCATAACGTTCCATGAAAAAGGCTGGCTCATCCTCTAATAACCATACCAGGGATTCAACTTGGCCATAATTGAAGGGGGGAGAAAAATCATCGCTTACTTTGGGAAAACATGACAGGGCTGGTTTTGCACATAACCGTATCAGGGGCTGAACATCCTCAAAAGACATGTAACCCTGATCCACTAGGGAATGAGCTGATTGGATCGTTTCCATCAGCTGGTCACTGGTCCAATCTTTTAATATCTGGCGGCAATATTCACCATCCTCTTCCGCTAGCAGAGAATAATAGGTAATTTCATTTAAATCCATCTTAATACGTCCAACAAAACAGGGCGATTCCTCAGTGCAGCCACGTCTGGTAGGGATGGCCTTGGTGTACTATCAGAGAATTAGTAAACCAGACTGTGTGGACTGCACAGAATAAGCTAGAAACGTATATAAGTGAATAAAAATGGTGTTTATTTACATAAGTGACAGGTATGTGAATATAACAGTGCACAACCAACCACAAGACCCACAAACAACAAAATATTATGTACAATAAAATAGGAGATACCGGAACCGTAAACAGAAGCCAGGCCAAGGTCATACACCCGGAGATCAGCACATGGTAAGGATGGGAAACCAACAGAACAGGGAGAGGATGGATGGATGGGATGCAGGGCAGGGATCGAAGGTAACCAGGAACAGAAGGGACAGGACCATGAAGGGCTCAGGATAGGGATTGGATCAGATCAGATCAGGTCAGGGCAGATGCAGGCTCAAGGTCAAAATAACAGGCAGCAAGGTCAGAATGCAGGGAGAGAGAAACCAAGGCAAGGATGAGAGGGCTTGCCGGGTATTTATCAGCCTGCAGTAATTTGACCGCACGTTACACCTGAGCGCAGAGGGTGCTGTCTGCTCCACACTGCCGGAATACACCCGCTGGTGGACAGCGGTACTACAGCCCAAGGATGCAATAGTGCCACCAGCAGGTGAGTCCTCTTATTACAGGTCCTGGATGTTGGAAGACACCCGCTGGTGGACACTGGTACTGCGATCCAAGAGACCGACAGTGACACCAACGGGTGAACCATTTAATGACAGTGATTAAGTCACTTCAATTTAGATTCAAATCCTTTTTCATTTGAATTATATAAATAACAGCTTTAAAGCATTTGTTTACCCCAAAAAATAAAAATAAATAATGAATCCTGTTCCTTTAAAGCATTTTATATATAGCACAGTGCTTGTGCTGTGTCATTTGGCCCCCCGTAATACCTGAAATACCTGGCTGATCCTGACAGTTTTTGCCCACCCCTTACGTGCCTCAATCAGCCGCAGCTCTCCTGTGCTCCTGTGTCCTCCTCCCCCCTCCCCTCCCTGCCTGTCTACCCCTGTGTCAGTGCCTGCCCCCTCCACTCCTGTTGCTCTCATAACCTGTCTCTGTGTTTAATTTAAAAAAATGCCTCCTTTACTGAAATTTCAGAGCGGCTCCCTGCGGTCATGTGACCGGCCGTCTCTCTCTCTCCTCCTCGCATCCCAGCTGACATCAACAGGGGAATCTCGGCCCCACCGCTGCATCTTTCAGCCAGGCAGAGGAGACAGCCGGCCGGTGACGTGATCGCGGGGAACCACTCTAAAATGTAAATAAGGCATTTTTTTAATAAAACACACAGACAGGAGCATCTGTCATTAAGGAACCAGCAGGGTTATGTACATTTGTATGAGTGGCTTAACAAACACTTTAAGAATCTGAAAGCCTTGGGCTACCAACTAGACACTCTATAAAGCAGATCTATTGATGATGTAATATTATAAAGTATATTAAATAAACAAGCAAAAAATAACATCATTGTGCTAGATATCTCCCTAGAAACCCTTATTTTTAGCAAATATTATGGCATTTGTCTTCTGGTAAGTGTTTCTTGGTCTAGTTTTTATGTTGGCTCTCTTAGCACCTTTCATAATATCTTGCGACTGAGTCTCGTACTCATATTCTTGGAGAATAGAATTGTAGCTCTGCCTTCAGACACATGCATTCTAAAATTTCAACTCCACCTAAAGAGCTGAACCTTGGTTAACACCCTTCACTAATTTTCAGTTCATAAAATATTTTATTAATTTCTGTAGTGGGAAGGAAAGACTACAGTTTATCATTAATCTCAATCAGGACTTCTCTCCACTATCTTTCTTTGAATTAAGGCAAAAAGAGTACATTTTAACCACTTACCGACAGCAATACGTATATATACTTTGTGGTTTACTGGGGTTATAGCTGAAGCTATCAGCCATAACCTTGGTATTTGTTTTTTTAGCGGGTGGCTGGCTTTCTCATGAAAGTAGTCTGAGCAGCTCATTTACTGCTTGAACGTTCCTCCTCCCGCCGCTCGCCAGTGTTTCTCGGGCTTGCCATTTTCACCAGCGTGCCTGAGAAACGATCCAGCGGTGCGGCCAGCTGGTTACAGAGGTTACCAGAGACCAGATTGTCTCTTCCAGTGATGTTGTCACTTCCGATCTAGGGCAGAAGTAAACTTTTTTTTTTTTTTTTTAAAGCAAAAGATCAATTTTTTTTTCTTTTGCTTTTAAAGGTAAGAAGAGATTTGGGGTCTTTTTGACCCAGATCTCTCCATAAAGAGGACCTGTCATCCTTATTTTTGTTTACAAGGAAAGTTTATATTCCTTGTAATAGGAATAAAGTGATAAAAAATAAATAAAAGAACAGTGTAAAAAATAAAACATGAAAAATTAAATACATAAGAAAAACACAAAATTTAAAGCACCCACATCCCTCTGTGCTCACGCGCAGATGAGGACTCATCTGCAAGTCACGCACGCATATGAAAACAGTGTTTATACCACACGTGTGAGGTATCACAGTGAACATTAGAGCGCAAAAATTCTAGACATCCTCTGTAACGCTACACAGATAACCTGTAATTATTTTTAAACCGTCCCATATGGAGATTTTAAATTACTGTTGTTTGTCGTCATTCCATGAGCGTGCGCAAATTTAAAGTGTGACATGCTAAGTATCTATTTACTCGGTGTAATACCATCTTTCATATTTTGCAAAAAAATTGGTGTATATATTGTGTGTGTTTTTTTTTTTTTTTTATTCATTAAAGTGTATTTTTTTCAAAGAAAAATTGCGTTTGAATTTGCACAAATACCACCTGACATAAAAAATTGCAACAATCGACATTTTATTCCCTAGGGTCTCTGCTAAAAAAAATTATATATAATGTTTGGTGGGTATTTTCTAGCAAAAAATACCGATTTAAACCTGTAAACAAAAAGTGCCAGAAAAGGTCTGGTCTTCAAGTGGTGGTATAACATGGCTATTTTCAGAAAGACTTGATGACAATCTTATGTATGTAGGACATTTCTGAACCAGATGGCTGGCTGCTCCTGGAGGAAACAGTCATTTGGCTGGTTAGAAGCCTACCCCAAGTATCACTGTTCTCTCATACTGTGTACTGTATTCTGACATTGGCCAAAAACTTGTAAGGGTGGCAGAACCAGTATTGCAAGTTTATAGAGCATCTGTGCACAGCTTGCCCCGAGGGTGCTCGGATCAAGTATACATGAACAACATCCCTATGAAGTCTATGAAGAACGTGACACTGTGGCAAAGTTTCCTGGTTTGCAATAGCAGGTCACCAAATTGTTTTAGTTGTTTTGTTGCACAGTAAAGCCTTATATCCGAAGCTGTGTTTCACTTCTGTCTCATAAAGCATCTGCCAAATGGTAGACGTTTGAAAGCTAAACCACCAGATGACTTATAATATACCTCTGGAACTCCATTGTTGAGATATCTGTGCTTGAATTCCCAGGTCCACACACTTTCCATGGTTACCGTCCCTTTTTTTGCATCCAACCTTCTTCAGCCTCTTACTGTCTACAAGCACAACCTATACCTTTGGCTACACCTCATTTCTCTTCCCAAATGCAGAGAAAAACTACCATTCACTGATAGTACAGGATTGTGGGACATGTAGTCCGGTCTCCTGGATTTACACTAGAGTTAATACTGTTTGAAACTACAAGTTCCAGAGTGCTGGAAGACTAAAGGAATTGCATTCTCTGCATTGCTGATCGGGCTCCCATACACTGCACACCTACTCAATCATCGCTGGATTTCTGGGCCTACAGGCTGCAGATATTCCAGAGCCTGCACAGGGACATTCTGTCTCATAGGACCCGTGTATCAGCCGGATTGGTGAGCTGTCAGAAGCCCATCTTATCTCTGACACTTTACCCAAAAGACACTGCATGCAGACACCTTTACACCTGACCAGTTGGAGGGTCTTTGCTGGGGAAAAGACAACATCTCTTATATTCAGCCACATTGGCCTGCTACTGCACTTTAACATCTCTGGGCCTCACCATAGCTAGCTGAAGATCAAGTACACCCATACCCCAAGGACCTCCTTTCACCAAGAGAGACTCTGCCCATAGAACCTGTGGCAGAATCTAACCTCCTTATAATCCTACAACCATTTATTAAAGGGGAACTCCTACACAAACCTCATATATTGTTTACTTGTTATTTTTGTGGCATCAGGGCCTAGAGGGAGTGGACTGACTAAAAATCTCATCTTCCCCCTCTTATTTCTGAGATCATAATCTGTTTCAGCCTGTTTATTATAGCTAACTGACTCATTGCTATTGTTATTTCATTGTGGGTTCTTGTGATCTCATTTCACTGCAATACCACCCAGGTTGAGTTATACCTCTACCTGCTTTGACTTAACCTTTTCAGTAAAGAGTTGTCTTGCAAAATCCCAATAATTATTGGTGTCTTTGCCTTTTATGTTTGCTTGGAAAATGTCAGAACCCAGAGTGTCAGAGGTTTCAGGGGGACAATCAGTGTTAATGTAGTGTACTGTATATGTTAAGCTACAAACCAATAACACATAAAATGCCAGTAAGAATATAAAAGAAGATTGATAAATACATTTTTAATTGCTTTAAGTAGGACTTATGTGTCTGCAATGTCCCTTCTTGTCGAGGTGTGTGCCTGTACTGTGGAAGTGGTTGAAGCCAATGGCAATCAGGGCAGTGCAGGGGGCATGTCAGCCAATGATGTAGTAGACTGACAACAGGATTTTGGGAAGTCTGCAGTTCTGTAGTCCTATTCAGGGAAGGAGCAGGGGTTGGTAAAAATGCAACCATAGCATTTTCAGGCTGTGGTTAGCATTATAATCCTGAAATAGGAAATACAAAAATACTTGTGGGATCAGGCCCGCTGATAGAAATCAAGGGGGCCTACCTGACGGGGCCCCCTTGAGCCCCACCCTCAACCCCACCCCTGGCCCCTCCTGAGACCCCGCCTTGAAACAATAATCACATGTAAAATTGGGCCTGCTGGTTGGAACCAAGTCAGTCTTTTACTTGGGTACAATCCACCTGCCCATAGATGGTTCAAATCTTAGCCGGTCCCTGCTAAACTGGGCAAGATTCTAGCCATCTATGGCTGGCTTAACTGACGCTGACATCAATAGTGACACCAATACAGTGATCAGCTAAAATACTGTATAGTGTACACTATAGTAATGGCACTGGCTGGGTTAATATCAAGAATGAATGGGGTTAACTGTGTGCCTAACAAGTGTCATGTGTGTAACATGTGCTGCTTTTACTAACATGGCTGTTTTTTCTCCCTGCTTTACAGGAAGCAGACATAGCCAGATTGCTGATCTGTGTATGAAGCCCTGTTTTTGTAAACACAGGACTTTGTGCTGTGATTGGCTACAGCTGATCAGCATGTCTCGGCCATAAATCATTGACCAGGACCTGCTGACAAAATCCCCCTGTAGCCAATAACAGAGTGGGTTAGCAGTGGGCACACGCATGCATGTCCCTAACCTGGAACAGGCTTGATAACGTACATGTATGTGATCCAGCCTGCCCGTGCCACCCTGCTACGGAAAATGTACTGAGGGCAGGCAACAAGCAGTTAAAGGGAAAAAGGTTGGGGGGTGGATTCACACAACAGGTCTGACCAGGTCCGCTTGTCCATTTTTCAGGCGGACCTGATCTGACCCTCGATTCACTACTATAGATCGATGGATCTAAACAGACTTGTGTCCATTTACAACCCCCCACAGGCAGGTTAATATCATCAGCATTATAGCACACAGGCAGATGCAGGGGCTCTATCATTGCTGGCACTGTCACAGGACATTGACCAATAAGTTAACAAAATCCAACAGCCATGTTATGTGACACACTGTGACAGAGAACCTGCTGACTGTGTGTTATAGATGGTGACAATATAGTAATGTACAGTGCAGTATATCTTTTACCCACCCCCAGGCACCCCTGTGCTGCAGCAGCCATGATGAATTCCAGATTCCCCTCTCCCCCTGTATGTTGTCAGCTGCCTACCACTGCCGTCTTGCTCTCCATCTCTCTCAGTCCGAGTCCGACTACTGAGTGGGGAGAGAGTGAACAAAGATCACTCCACAAGGGCATGAAAATGGACAGCTGCAGTGGCAGGCAGCCGGGACTTTAAGGGGAACATTTAGAGTGGGCGTAGAATGCACTGCGCATGCACCCTAAAATTTTATAAAAGTCCCTCCACTCTCACCAGCACAGATCATCAGAGAGGGGCCCAGGAAATAGCAATACTACACCCCCCTAAGCTAGAGGTAGCAGCTAAGCGGGGGTGTAATTTAAAAAGCCATTTTTTTTAATCACTTCAGCCACGGAAGAATTTGCCCCCTAAATGACCAGAGCATTTTTTGCGATTCGGCACTGCGTGGCTTTAACTGACAATTGTGCCGCTTTAACTGACAATTGCACGCAATGTTGTGCCCAAACAAAATTGATTTCCTTTTTTTTCCCACAAATAGAGCTTTCTTTGACACTTTTTTGGGACCATTGACATTTATACAGCGATCAGAGCTAAAAATAGCCTCTGATTACTGTATAAATGTCACTGGCAGGGAAGGGGTTAACACTAGGGCACGATCAAGAGGTTAACTGTGTGTTCCCTGGGTGTGTTCTAACTGTACGGGGGATGGGCTCACTAGAACGTGACAGAGATCACTGTTTCCGATGACAGGGAACAGAAGATCCCTGTCACGTCACTGGGCACTAGGCAGAACAGGGAAATGCCTTGTTTACATTTCCCCGTTCTGCCTCTCCTCGCTGCGATCGCGGGCCACCGGCGGACATCGTGTGTGCATGCATGCCCGCTATCCAGCTTTGAAGGAAGGATATACGAGTATGCCCATTTGCCCACCCATGCCATTCTGCTGACGTATATGGGAATGAAGGAATCCTGGACTGCCGCACTCCGAAAAAAGACATCTTTATTATATTCGTAAGCATTATTTTTTTATTATTTATTATATGAGTTAGCATATGTTGATGTGAAACGCGTTAGCTATTGCTCTCTATACTGTCCTTATGAGGTGATGTTTGTTGGATTTTAACAAATATAATAAAGATGTCTTTTTTCGGAGTGTGGCAGTCCAGGATTCCTTCATTCCCATTCCAGGATTCCCATTCCCATTCCTTCATTCCAATTTCTTCATTCCCATAGACGTGCGCAGAGCCCGCACATGGATTCAATCTTGTAGGGTGGGAGCAAATGCAAAAGGTCCGGAAACCCTTCTATTCTGCTGACATATATTGGCGTGTGATGGTCGGGAAGTGGTTAGAATTCTGCACTGACTGTCTGTGCGGCTGCCCAGGCTCCCCCTGCAGAGCTGAGTATGCCGGGCCCCTTACAACAGGGCAGGTTGTACTGGCTTACACAGTCCCTGTGTGGGATCACCATGTACAGTATTTGTTTTCATTTCCATTTTATAAGACCCTGCAAGTACAGAAAATACCCTTTGATCTGCAAGAAATGTACTCAGCTTCTAAGTCCTTTAGTCGGATGTCAACACCCAGCATTTTTGATGGCTTAGTAATGCCAGCCTTCTCCGTTTTCTTTTGCTAAATACTCGGGCTCACCCACTCTTCCATCTTCATAACTTAAAGTCCAATCATTCTGTAGTCCAAGAAAAGAACTAGGGTGACTAATTCACAGCAGTGATAACAGCAGAGTTGTGCAGAGGACACAGCACAGCTCTGAATTTCTAATATGATCAACAGTTTTGTTTTTTTTGCACTTATCACACAGATATAACGAAATGCTTTCACTGGTATATTTACCCAGACCAAAAAGGATGCAATAAGAGAAGTTAATTGTTAGTTTGTACATAGAGTTTAATAAAACCCTGGTTCTATTTCTGTATGCTCATTATAACTAAATCACACTTGTTCAACCGGTTTGCAACACCACTCCACCACCCATCCCATTTCATTTTCCTTGAACCAAAAGGTGGTATTCACAGGGGCAGTACTTCAGATTGACTGTCATTATTGCCGCTCCTGCCACTGCATGTACGGATGTGCACGGTGGGAGGAGGGGGTACATTTGGAATCTTCGCTATTGATGCCATAGGACTTTGTTCCAGCACTAGTGGGCAGAAACACCAAAAACACATGCAAGGGCAGGAGCACCCAGGAATTATGGCAGGAAGATTTAGGGAGAGCTAAGTGCCTACGTATCCAAGAGATATAGAAAAAGAAAGGAGTTTATTCTGCCCACCTGGCTCCATCGGTGACTAATTTACAGCCTTATTAGGAACTTAAACCTTTAGGTGTAAGCATTGGTTACACTGCTAAAACTTCCTGGCCTTGCAACAAGCAGCACAATGGATAGATGTCCAGTCCACCGACACACAGCAGTGAGCTGAACAACATTCTAGATCTGCCAAGCCTTCTACTTGAGCTGACTTTCATTGCTAAGTGCCTGAACTTCCTTCTATCCCCACCACTTTAATACATGGAAACATCGGCACTGGGATCAAACCAATTCTGTGTCGTAATCGAACAAATGCTGTCTTTGTTGTAGAAAATTTAATTAAAGGCAGATAAAAATCAAGAAAATATTTCTTGCATTCTTTTAAAATGGAACAAAATGTGCCTACAATTGCAGGTTGAAAAGGACCTGTCTATCTGTTTGCGAAAGGATAACTGAAGACGTATTGTGTGGAATTATCTCTATCTGACCCATCTGTCATATAATACTGTTAGAAACTAGGATGCTATTTCATCTTGAGTTCTTGCCAACAAAAACTCTCTATCTTACACATAGAGCCGCCAGTGGGCCATCATAGCTCTTTTTATAGTTGATGTAACTAAAGCATACATCAATAAACTGCTCTAAGGATGAAGGATAATATTATTTTGTCTTGAAAAGGTGATGAGATCATGATTAAAATATCTTGGAGAAAAAAAAAAAAGATTTTTTTCCTCCAAAGTTGCTTTTTAAAAGCTTTGCATCTGAATGATTTGGATTCACCACTATGTTAGCATGTGATAGGTCAAACCAATTTGATCTTGACCAGTCAACCTGCTCAAGTGCATCAAGGTGAACCAATAAATTGCTGTCTAGGAGACCTTTACCTGTTTTACACTACCTCTCACAATGACTGCAGGGTATTTGATACACAGAGACATGGCCTTAACCTGTAACTTAACACTGAAAAACAGTCATATACGCACAAAAGATTACTAAATGCAACAAAGACTGACAGAGTATTGGCAAGTGATCCATTTGTTCACACCTGTGAGCTGGCGAAAAACAGATTCTGTTCTAAAATGTTGCAATGCAAAATAATTCTTTCTATTTTTCCTTTTTTTTTCTACTGACACTTGATATTTGGCAACTCTATGACCACTATATCATATATTGTTGGAAATTCCCCTTATATTTGTGTCTACGATTTAAGTATTATTACTTACACATAACTGGTGAAAATTAAAACGAATTCTCAGCAACAAGTAATGTTGATCTGTAAATGTGTAAAACTATCTGAGAAATGTTCAAAGTGTTCTAAAAACGAAAAGTTTATTTTACGTTCCTCGTGTTTATTGTAGATACTATTGTATCCTCTTGTCAGACGATTCTAAGCTGAGAAAGCTCATGCTCATTCTTCAGTGTGAGAATACTGCACACCACCTTGCTTCATATAACTTCCTATATTATGTATGTGTAGTGCCATAGGCTTGCGCACAGGATGTGCCGGGTGTGCCTGGGCAGTTATATGAGGCACACTGTGCTGTGCTGTACAGATTTCCCTTGCTGCTTGGCTGCAGAAAAAGGGACTGAGGAATCTCTGTTCTCAGTCCCTTTCTTTGTCTCAAAAGTGAGGCATCAGGGGTCTGTTTAGACGCCTGATATTTCACCAAAGCCCCCCAATGGGGCTCCTAAAACATTGCAAAATAATGATAAAAAATGATTGTAAAAAAATATTGGAAAAAATTATAAAATTGTAAAAAAGTTAACTACTGACACATCCACTGCTCTACTGACACCAACCTCTGTCCCTACTGACTTTGTCCACTGCTCTACTGCTATATATATATATATCTATATATATATATAGATATATCTATATATATATAGATATATCTATATATATATACACATGTATGTGTGTTTGAGTTTTGAGGTGTACACCCTAATGCAAAAGGCTGCACATGCCTATGTGTAGCGCTACCCCCGCAGGAGCTGCTGGTGTTTGGGCCTATTTCCCCCCACTCACACAGTCAGGCACACAGCATTTTCGCCATTCTTCATCTGGCTTAAGAATCAGTTTAGGGGATTATTTGTAGGGTACTTAATGAACAAGAACTTGGATAGGGATATGGAGCATGAGATACCCCAAACTGTAGAACTGTCGAACTTAAGGACTTGCTAAGCTTCTAGATGTTCTGTACAAAAAAATGCAGTCTGTATTGCACAACCTTAGGCTACGCTGTACTGTCTCTTTGCTGAATTGCACAATTCCTGGCTGTATTGCACAGCTCCTGGCTGGATTAGACACACTTAGGTGGTAATGCAGAACTCTTGCACTGGGTCCTAAGGGAAATCACCCCGCAGTCACTTTTCCTCTGTTTAGCAGGATCAAGCACTCACTCACAGAATAGTTTTGTTTTCCTGGCTCTTATCCAGACTCTGACCCAGGCTCTTTCTCTCTCTCTCTCTCTGCTAAGGCTCCCAGCTAAGACTATCTGGGACCATAATGTCTTCCAAAAATAAGGACTCCTGAGGCTTCTCGTCTGTCTCTCTGCCCCAGGGGCAGAGCCCTCAGCACAAGTGTCACCTCCAGCAGGCTAGACCCTGGAACTCTACATCCTGGCTGCCAGGCCTCAGAATCTTTATAGGCTTCCTGGCCATCTGCTAGACACACCTCTCCGGGGAATGGCCAGAGACCCTTAAATATTCAGGCTGGTTGTTCTGCTCTCCCTTCCACTATATTTCTAGAATTCTCCAGAAGACAGGAGGAAGTAGCAGGACAGCAGCCTGTGACACACTGAACAGCCCAAATCAATCAACCTCTGCTCCACTGATTACAGAGTAGCTAACTAAATATACCTAGCAGCCTACTCTAAACTAGGAGGGTTCTACATATGCTTCCTATAACGTCCTATATTATGTACTTTAAAAATTAACCTGTTTTCACACTAATGAATAGGAGAGGTAAAGACGGTGAAGAACCATGCAGCATCATGATCAGCATTTGCTTCCATTTAGAAGACCACTGAAAGGTAAAGGGCCAGCAGAATGCTTAAGAGAAATGTCAATTAAAAGCCACCCAGTAGGCAGGATTTTTCCACTTTGTTAGTTGAAATTGTGAGAGGAAGGGTATTGAGTCAGAAATGGAAACATTTTTGCTCCAAGTTGCTGAACAAAGCAGCAGGAGAGATACTGCACATCATTTCTGCTTGCTGATTGGTTGCTAGAGGTTACTGCACATTACTGCTCATTGATTGGTAGTGGTAGATTACTGCTTATCATTACCGCTCACTGATTGGTTGCTAGAGATTACAGCAATGTGACAACATACCAGTCCTCCTGGGATACAGCTGAAAAATAAATTCTGTTGAGCATGCCGCAGAGAGTAGTGGGCATGACTAGATTGGGTATAAGAATGGCCTAAGCCCCCGTTCACATTGGAGCAACTTGTGCGATTTGACCTGTCAAATCGCATGACAAGTCACACCCTATTGCTGGCAATGGCCATGTTCAAATGCCGCACTGATTTTAAAAAGTAGTCCCTGCACTACTTTTTGGTGTTTTCAGGTGCAACTTGCATAGATATCTGTGCATGAAGCCACACTGATGTCTTCCATATCACACCTGAAGTCGTGCTCACATGCGGCTTTGAAATCATGTGATTTAAGATGAAGTTTACACAATTTCAAAGCCACAGTCAATGTGAACAAGGACTCAAAGGGGATGATTAAACAGAACCACCCCTTGACCACCTACCTCTAAATAAACATAGCAGCTGCATCGTTGACTACACATTGCCTTGACATCAATGCTTAGCTTCACGGTGCCGCCATTAAATTTGCCCATTGATGTCACAGTAGCCGCAGCCACAAGCCAAATGCACAGATAATCACAGACTGCAGATGGATTAAAGGAGATAACTAGAGACTGCAGATGTGACTACAGGAAATAACCAGAGACTGCGGCTGTAACTAGAGGGAATGACCAGAGACTGTGACTACAGGAAATGACCAGAGATTGCGGATGCGACAACAAGAAATGATCAGAGACTGCGGATGCGACTACAAGGAATGACCAGAGACTGTGGATGCGACTACAGGAAATGACCAGAGACTGCGGCTACAGGAAATGACCAGAGACTGCGGATGCGACTACAGGAAAAGACCATAGACTGCGGCTGTGCCTACAGGAAATGACCAGAGACTGCGACTACAGGGAATGACCAGAGACTGCGGCTGCGACTACAGGGAATGACCAGAGACTGCGACTACAGGAAATGACCAGAGACTGTGGATGCGACTACAAGGAATGACCAGAGACTGCGGATGTGACTACAGGGAATGACCAGAGACTGCGACTACAGGAAATTACCATAGACTGCGGATGCAACTACAGGAAAAGATCATAGACTGCGGCTGTGACTACAGGAAATGACCAGAGACTGCGACTACAGGGAATGACCAGAGACTGCGGCTTCGAATGCAGGAAATGACCAGAGACTGCGGCTGCGACTACAGGGAATGACCAGAAACTGCGACTACAGGAAATGACCAGAGACTGCGGCTGCAACTACAGGGAATGACCAGAGACTGCGACTACAGGGAATGACCAGAGACTGCGGCTACAACTACAGAGAATGACCAGAGACTGAGACTACAGGAAATGACCAGAGACTGCGACTACAGGGAATGACCAGAGACTGCGACTACAGGGAATGACCAGAGACTGCGACTACAGGGAATGACCAGAGACTGCAACTACAGGAAATGACCAGAGACTGCGACTACAGGAAATGACCTTAGACTGTGGCTGTGACTACAGGGAATGACCAGAGACTGTGACTACAGGGAATGACCAGAGACTGCGTCTGCGACTACAGGGATTGACCACAGACTGCGGCTGCGACTACAGGGAATGACATAGCATAACAGTGAGTCTACTGTCTACAGACAGTGTGTAACTATTGGCAAAAGACCTACCTGGCCAGCGGGCTCACCTCCCCCCTCTTAGAGGTCCAGGGGTTGGGCTTTCCACAATAAGGGCGGGGCTTTCAGTGGTTTGGGGGCGGGGATCTAAGTGGTCCATAGCGGGGCTGTCAGATCTACAGGAGAGGCACTCTCAGCTCCTCTTTGCACATATAGTCTACATGGGGTGGGGCAGGGCAAGGTCAGAGCGTCAATGGAGCTCTCGGACCCCGCCCCTCCCTGCTGACAGAGCCTCCCTCAGCCCAACAGCCCAGGCCTGCGCACCCGGTGTTTGAACGGTGTAACAGCTGACTCAGGGAGCACACAACAACAGAGTGTGTGAGTCAGTGCCTGCCGAGTGCGGTGATGTAGTTGAAGCACACATGACGTTACTACTTCTGCACTGATGATCTGGGGGGGGGGGTCAACCCTCTAACCCCCCCCCCCCCTTAGCTACGTCCCTGATGCCGAACTCATGGCAAGCATAAAGATCACAATTTAATCTAGTTATATGTTTTCAATAATTTAATAATTTTTTTAATGAGAACCTTCTAAAATGTAATATTAGATACAGCTAATATATGTACATGGATCTATCTTTGTGTTAGCTTCACAGAAGGAGAGAGGGGGGAGCAGTACTAGCAGCTAGTAAGATTCTGCCGCATTGAACAATGTTATAAACATAAAGCTTAGAGATTGTGACCAGAGACAAACACAAAGGCGATTTCATTACTTTGTTGGTGCTCCTTTTTCCAATCACCAGGCTGAATGTGGAACGGCAACTAAGCTGTATGGCTTAGAAGCATTAAGTAGGAAACTATCTTACAGAAAGAAGTAAGGTTAGCGAGAGAGGTTTTAAGCATATCCCAAGCAATTTGTTAACAGATGCTTTTATATTCTATTACCATGGGAATACCTTATTAACAAATAGAGTGATAATATGGAGTGAGGACAGTAGCCTCAGTATTGCTCACTGCTCGTGATATTTTATATTTGTCGCTAGTGATTAGGTTTCAAAATGGCATGCGTTCATCAAGTTCAATGACAAAAAATAATAATAATGCCTCAAAAACTAAATATTAGAAACCAACATCTTCTAAACCCTAGATAATCTAAAAGAAAGCATATGGAATTAAAATAAAATTTTTAAAAAAAGTAGCTAAATTTGCTTTAATAGAGAAGAAAGTCTTTCATTATTCATTTGTGAGATGCAAGAGAGTTAAACCACTTAGGATCTCATGCATTCAAATGTTCTTACAAAAAACTGGAGTTATTTCCCCACAGCTACCAATCAGTGATTCAGACTTTAAGGGTAGGTTTGAATATCCTAATTGTGTGAGGTTTCAGACAAAACTCTAGTTCTTAGTTTGTACATATTGACTTGGGTATTAATGCCTGCTTTGATATAGATTGGCAAGATTGTTGTGCTTTAGTTCCTGGGCTGGACATCTAACCCACTGGGTGCTCCTCCTTATACATTGGAAAACACAAAAATTAAGGGGCTGTTATTTTTCAAGTGTCACTGACAGACATGTTACATTTTTTTTTCTATTTTCTACTATAATGAGAAAAGAATTAATAATTAAAAAAAAAAAGTACCAGTAAAGCCGTGTACACACGAGCGGAATGTCTGACAGAAAAAGTCAGACGGAAGCTTTTCATCATATATTCCGATCGTGTGTAGGCCTCATCGGACTTTTTTTTTTCAAAAATTCTGACGGACCTAGAAATAGAACATGTTCTAAATATTTCCGACGGAACCAATTCTTATCGGGAAAACCACTCGTCTGTATGCTGTATGCTGTTCCGACGGACCAAAAACGACGCATGCTCTGAAGCAAGTACGAGACGGAAGCTATTGGCTACTGGCTATTGAACTTCCTTTTCTAGTCCCGTTGTCCATGCTGTACATCACCGCATTCTGGACGGTCGGACTTTGGTCGGACTTTGGTTTGACCGTGTGTAGGCAAGACCGCTTGAATGGAATTCCGTCGGAGTTCCGTCGGAGAAACCTTCAGAGTTTATTCCGACGGCAAAACCGGTTGTGTGTACAGGGCATAACACCGAAAGTGTGAAACTTTCTAAACTTGAAGGAGGAAGGGTACAGAACAGGAACTTTAGCTTGAAAATATCACCACTAGAGTCTTTAAAGTAATACTAAAGTCTCATTTTTTCTTCTCTAAATGCTTTGCACAGAGCAGGCACGAATCTCCCCTTTTTGGGTCCCTCTTCAGTGCTCCTGACCCCTCCCTCCTGTCAAGTGCCCCCACAGCAAGCAGCTTGCTATGGGGGTACCCAAAGCCGAGCCACAGCTCTGTGTGTCCATTCAGACATGGAGCTGTGGTTCAGCCCCTCCCTTTCTCCCTTCTGATTGGCTAACTGACTTTGATTGACAGCAGTATACAGCTGAGGCATTCATGCAACATTACTGGACAGAGAACTCAGCTAAGTGTTAGGGGGGCTGAGGGGGGGATGCTGCACACAGAAGGCTGAGATTTGAGACAGGGCCGATCCTTGGTGGGTGCACACCCAGGCACCGCATAGGTGGGGAGCAAAAACATAGATAAATAGCACTGTTGCTGGTTGAGAATAACTACAATACACATGTATATAATAAAAAAATTCCGCGCTAGAAGCATATAAAGATAAGCAGCAGTAAACAGTGCGACAACACCAATTAGAACAAAGAAAATTATAAACTGCGCTAAACAAAAATCTTATGTTTGAAGTAAAGTGGTAGTATAACCTAACACCAGCAAATATTTAAGAAATAATATAAAGTCCAGATCTTCAAAATGGTAGGATGTTCAGTTTGAATGTAAATAATATTCCAAATGAGATATGATTGCTCTTACCAGAAATATCAGTGATATGAGCAGATGGCAAAAACCCTGCCAGGGCCTTTGGAATGATAGACCAGTCAGCACCGTCCGTTTTCAAATTAAAACCCCTCAATGGATGCAGGAGAAAAAACAAACAAAAGAAAACTGGCCATAGTGTAGTATATTAAATGTTAGGCATGGACAGACAGACGTACCAAACACCCTGGTGTGCACATAACAACAACCAAAAAGAGGGGAGGGAAGTGAAAAAAAAACCCCACCACCGTGGCTGTAGATTGTGCTTACCGACTCCCGGTGATAAGCAGGCTCTAAATGAGTTGGAAGCGGATCAAAAGTTGGCAAGGAACACGGTAACTGTCTTTCTGGGAAAATCTTCCAGGACAGCAGGCCTACTTCCCACCCGTTGGAGGAGGGAAAATTTTAGAACACTAGAAGGTGAGTGCCTATGAGGAATGATTTCCCTTGTGAACCAGGTTCAGGAGTTACTTCTCTACACATGTCCTCTGGGAAGAAAACTTGTGAATGATGACACAATGTGAGATAAAAACAATGGACAAAAAACCTTTTTGTATTGGCAAAAACAGTCTGTGATCCAGGGCAAGCCTTTAGGGGAAGCGTGAAGCAGGCTCCAGTGACGTGAAAAATAAACAGAAAAAAGCGCCTCCGGGTCAAGATCAGTAAAAGACTTTAATATACAAAAAGAATATGTCCACTTACATAAATGGAAAGGCAAATGGAGCACAGATAATCCTCAGGTAGTGATGTCCCAGCGTGAGTTTACTGTGTGGAGATCTGTCCATGGGAGAGAAGAAAAACAGTCCCGTCCAGCAGGAAGTGTAGACTCTGTCCCAGGGATGAAAACGAGGCTAAGCTTGGATGAGCTGTGGAACGCAGGCCTCTGGCACTTTTTTCTGTTTATTGGGGGCGCAGGTGGGGGCGCTGAAGTGTCAGTGTGCTCCCCTCCCACCTCCTCACATTACTAGGGGGGGAGGTCTCGGGAGGCAGAAGATCAGGCCACCAGCTGACTACCAGGAGGAGAGGTAAGTGAGCCATCAAACCGTGGCTGAGCAAAGTCCTTAGTGGGATGACTGGGGTTGAAATTTGTGAAGAGAGGGTATTTGTGAAGTGTGGAGCATTGGGGTATTTGTGAAGTGTGTGGGGGGGTATTTATGGAGCATGGGGAGGGGGGAATTTGGGGAGCATAGGGGGAATTTGGGCAGTGTGGGGGATATTTGTAAAGTGGGGAGGTTTGTGGAGCGTGGGGGGTATTTGGTAAGTGTGGGGATATTTGTGAAGTGTGGAGGGTGTTTGTGAAGTGTGGAGAGTATTCGTGGAGGAGAGTATTTGTGAAACATGGGGGGTATTTGTGAAGTGTGGGGAGTATTTGTGAGGTGTGGAGGATTTTTTATATGTGAAGCATGGGGGGTATTTGTGAAGTGTGGGGGGTATTTGTGCAGTGGGGGGGAGTATTTGTGGAGTGTGGGGGGTGATGTTGGGAGTTAATAATGCGTCCACTGAGACCAGTGCTGGGGATTAATAATGCATCCACTTACATGAATGCTGGGGTTTAATAATGCATCTGCTGACACCAGTGCAGGGGGTTAACAATGCATCTGCTGACACTAGTGCTGGGGGTTAATAATGCGTCCGCTGACACCAGTGCTGGGGGTTAATGATGCATCCGCTGACACCAGTGCTGGGGGTTAATGATGCATCCACTGATACCAGTGCTGGGGGTTAATGATGCATCCGCTGACACCATGCTTTAAATTAATAATGCATCCGCTGACATCAGTGCTGGGGTTTAATAGTGCGTACGCTGACACCAGTGCTGGGGGTTAATAGTGCGTATGCTGACACCAGTGCTGGGGGTTAACAGTGCGTACGCTGAAACCAGTGCTGGGGGTTAATAGTGCATCCGCTAACACCAGTGCTGGGGGTTAATAGTGCGTCTGCTGACACCAGTGCTGGGGGTTAATAGTGAGTCCGCTGAGACCGGTGCTGGGGGTTAATAGTGCGTCCGCTGAGACCAGTGCTGGGGGTTAACAATGCATCTGCTGACACTAGTGCTGGGGGTTAATAATGCGTCCGCTGACACCAGTGCTGGGGGTTAATAATGTGTCCGCTGACACTAGTGCTGGGGGTTAATGATGCATCCGCTGACACCAGTGCTGGGGGTTAATGATGCATCCGCTGACACTAGTGCTGGGGGTTAATGATGCATCCGCTGACACCAGTGCTGGGGGTTAATGATGCATCCGCTGACACCAGTGCTTTAAATTAATAATGCATCCACTGACACTAGTGCTGGGGGTTAATAGTGCGTACGCTGACACCAGTGCTGGGGGTTAATAGTGCGTATGCTGACACCAGTGCTGGGGGTTAATAGTGCGTACGCTCACACCAGTGCTGGGGGTTAATAATGCATCCGTTGACACCAGTACTGGGGGTTAATGATGCATCCGCTGACACCAGTGCTGGGGGTTAATAGTACGTCCGCTAACACCAGTGCTGGGGGTTGATATTGCATCCGCTGACACCAGTGCTGGGGGTTAATAGTGCGTCCGCTGAGACCAATGCTGGGGGTTAATAGTGCGTCTGCTGAGGCCAGTGCTGGGGGTTAATAGTGCGTCTGCTGAGACCAGTGCTGGGGGTGAATAATGCGTCTGCTGACACCAGTGCTGGGGGTTAATAATGTGTCCGCTGACACCAGTGCTGGGGGTTAAAAATGCGTCCACTGACACCAGTGCTGGGGGTTAATAGTATACCCGCTGAGACTAGTGCTGGAGGTTAATAATGCGTCCACTGACACCAGTGCTGGGGTTTAATAGTACGTCCCCTGACACCAGTGCTGAGGGTTAATAATGCGTCTGCTGACACCAGTGCTGGGGGTTAATAGTGCTATATATTGTTCCTAGAGTCGCCACCACACACACACCACATGAGCTTTTGTATGAAATGCCCGGTGGCGCTGTAACAAAGTCCTGCCTCCTAGACGGCTCCTGTGAGATGGAACACTGATCGAATGCAGTGAAATTAAATCAGTGTGACGTGTATCATAGGAGCCGCGAGCCGGTCTTGGAGGCGGGACTTTGTTACAGTGGCCGCCCAGGAGATTCAAATCCATGCTCCATGACAGCAGGAGATCGTCACCGCTCTGTGTGAACCAGGGGCACTGGTAAGCTGCAATTGGTGGGCACCGGTAGGCTGAAATTGGTGGGCACTGATTAGCTGCATTTGATGGGAACTGATAAGCTGCATTCGGTGGGCACTGGTAGGCTGCAATTGGTGAGCACTGGTAGGCTGCAATTAGTGGGCACTGGCAGGCTGCAATTGGTGGGCACTGATAAGCTGCATTTGATGGGCACTGATAAGCTGCATTTGGTGGGCACTGATAAGGCTGCATTTGGTGGGTACTAGCAGGCTGCAATTGGTGGGCACTGATCAGGCTGCATTTAATGGGCACTGGTAGGCTGCATTTTATGCATTGATCTTTTGTATCGTTTCCGCAGTCTCTGACCATTTTGTGTATCATGTCCACAGTCTCTGACCACCTCTTGTATCATTTCTGCAGTCTCTGACCATCTCTTGTATCATCTCTACAGTCTCTGACCATCTCTTGTAGTTTGTCTGCAGCCTCTGACCATCTCTTGTATCATGTTTGCAGTCTCTGACCATCTATAGCAGGGATATGCAATTAGCAGACCTCCAGCTGTTGCCAAACTACAAGTCCCATCATGCCTCTGCCTCTGGATGTCATGCATGTGGCTGTCAGAGTCTTGCTATGCCTCATGGGACTTGTAGTTCTGCAAGAGCTGGAGGTCCGCTAATTACATATCCCTGATCTATAGTATCATGTCTGCAGTCTCTGACCATCTCTTGTATCATGTCTGCAGTCTCTGACCATCTCCTGTAGTATGTCTGCAGTCTCTGACCATCTCCTGTATCATGTCTGCAGTCTCTGACCATCTCCTGTAATATGTCTGCAGTCTCTGACCATCTCCTGTAATATGTCTGCAGTCTCTGACCATCTCCTGTAGTATGTCTGCAGTCTCTGACCATCTCCTGTAGTATGTCTGCAGTCTCTGACCATCTCCTGTATCATGTCTTCAGTATGTCTGGGGACTCTTTCTAACTGACTCTCTAGCAGAAGCCCTCTCTGTGTCCATCAGAGAGACTCCCCTCCAGGTCCCATTAGTGTACTGTCTTCCAGTATTTTGTTTATTGTTAAGAGATCATGGGAGGATCCCAGGGTAACGAAGACTCCTTAGGGGAGAATCTCCCTGTTTAAGTCATTGCCATAGAAACATTTGTAAAGGGGAGGAGTTAGTAAGATGGCCACGCCCATGTGGGGGCGCCCAAAATATTTCTGCACCCAGGCATCTGTGACGCTAGGATCGGCCCTGGTTTCAGGCCTTCTACCTTTACAATCACTTTAAGAGATACAGGTAGCCAGCGGTGTCTTAGCCCACTAGACTCCAGGTAATGCTAATGAACTACTTTTGCATTGACTGGATTGCACATAAAAAATAATTTAAAGAGACATTATCACCTTTCCAAAAAAATTTCAATAAACCAGTACAACAACTGGAGGGAGCATGTAGCCAGTACAACCCAGTGGAGTCTGGTAAATTAAGAAGAACCAAGCAATTATCACCTTTCCCATTTGGTACTAAGTGTTGATGTCTGTAATAAGACTAGCCCAAACTAATTTATACTCACCCCTCTTGTGCTACACCATTCATCCCTTCCTTGTGACTCCCCACTGTAGAATACCGAGTGTTTCCAGGTATGAGGATGCATGTGACCTCCCATGATGATACACTGTCACGTGACTCATCATATGATGAGGAAGTGATGTCCCTGTTCCCACTGCTGGTATCAGAGCTCATGGAGAATAGTGACATCAACTTCATAATTTCACAATGTTGAGACCTAGCAATTGGCTGCTAGGCCCAAGCACTGCATTATGCGACTAGGTTGCATGTTTCTTCATAACTGGAAGCATTAGGTTTTTTGGTAATGGCAGCAACAAGGTGCACTGTAGAGGTAAATGTAAGGTGGTCAGCTTTGCATAGACACTTTGTCCTCCTTAAAAAAATGTATTCTATGTAGATACCAATGATGTAAAGAAATGTAGCCCAGACCATGTCAGATTTCAACTGCATGGGTCAGTTTGCATGTTTCTACAACAGACCACAACATTTATAATATAAAACTTATCTCGTCTTATGACTGTAATGGACAATACTTGAAAACTGCAGCTTAAACAAATAAATTTTTCAATTGAAAAATCAATAGACTGTGTAATGGGGTCGTATCTTAATAGCCATAGGGCAGCCACCAGGATTATCATTACCATTGTTTTGGCCTTTATTAATTTATGTTTTGCCTTTTATTGAAAAATCTATGTAAACTACAGTCATGAGGGAACACCTTTCCATTCGGTTGCTTTTTACTTGTACCTAAATTATTTAGTTTCACTAATGAATTTATATTGCTCCAGGATCATCATGGTAGTCTAGACATATGTGTAAGACACTGGCAGAACAAATGGCATCATTTGATAGCACCCAGTCTACAATAACAATATTAAAAGATTGTAAGCAATTAGGTTTTCAACACTGAAAAGAACATTCAGCAGGTTTAGAATGCTAACTTGGTAACTTTGGCAGATGCCAGCACTCCTGATGAGTTTATGAGTAGCTTTGGGCAAGTGGAAGGTTCTGTGAGCTGCTTGGCATCATTCATGACTGGTTGATATAAAAGAAACAGTCACATATAGTACAAGATAATCTCTGGGTAGGGGTAAAAAAGCCTAGTCCATGCCTCCACTCTGCAACTAAGCTATGGCTTTTATAAAAATAGAAAAAAACTACCTAAATCCCCCAAATTATTATCAGAATCTGTAGACACATGGCATAACAGGTCCCAAGTCTGCTATTTCATGTCTGTTGTGGAGAAGGGTCCTTCTTCATGAGCCCAATTACTCTGTGGTGATGTAGATGCTTCCAATGGCTGTAGGAAGAGTCTACAGGTGGGCTTGTAACAGGGGCCTGAAGACTCCATGGGCAGCATTATGACCTCACAACATGAAGAGCAGTGACAAGACTGATTGGCAGACTTCTCCCACAGTGGTGAACCACCAATATCTAAAATAGATTAATGCCACAGTGGGTCATGTTACAATGGACTCAGTTTAGTAAAAAAAATATATATGTATTTTTTTTTTTATTGTGAATGGGTGGGAGGATGGTAAATAGTTATTATTAATCAACAACAATGACAGTTTCTAAACTTTAAGGTTCCGTTGGGTGTATCAAAGCTGCACCACTTAGAGGTGGGCTGGTTTTCCCCCCCAGTGCCATACCTGCTTTTTGTTTCCTTTTCAGCCTCTCTAGTATAAGTATAAACTTGTTATTTTTAGACCTTCTGAGTAGTGGCGGCTGGTGCTCCATTTTTTTGGTGGGGGGGGGGGGGGGCAGGGGTCCCTGAAGGAGTGATTGAATCTATTGATGTTCAGTCTATTTTGTGTATTTTTTAAATCGGTTTCCTTGAGTGTAACCGCTTGGTAAATTGGATAGTACGCAGTGCATTTGGGATCTCTTTTGTTTCATGTGCATTCATTTATGTCCCTTTTCAGGATGTGACACACTTCCAGTCACTACTACACCATTTGACTCCCTACAACACCAACATACCAATTTTAAGTAAGCAATGTGATCATATTTTGGTAGCTTCTGTGCACCTTTTTGATGCAGATTTTCTAATATAACTATTGTAGACATATGATTTATGTTTACTTTATAGCTTTTGTAGCCCCTTACCCTCCTCTGCTGGAGGTCCAGCATCTGATCTTGGTATCCCTGGTGGTTGGCTTATGTGGTGCTATGAGACAAACCATGTCCATTATCTCTCTACATCTCATGCCTTATTTTTCACACATAGAGGCAAGGACTTCTTGGAACTTGAGCTTGCCTGGTGGCTGTAACCTTACTAAACAGTGTTCAAATTATAGTTTGTATATTTTCCAGCATCTTGACTTTTTTGATTCTTTCTGTTGTTTTTTCTTTTTTATTAGTATTCACTATCACACTTTTCCTGAAAAAGCCAGATTGGTGAAACATGTAGAACTACAAGCATGATAAGAGATTCTTCTTGTTTATTGAACACCAATGTTTTTAATTGGATTTGTAAATAAAAATGTGTACATTTTTAACAGTTGTTTGCGTTATCAAGTAGTATGCACCTAAAAATAATCCATCTTTTTATACCCTCTTTTTCTACCAATCCTTATGTACATATGGACAGATGGAGTACAACACAGCATGGCTTAGGTGACATCACGCTTGGCATTGAACAAAACAAAAAATACTGGTAAACCCAGTGTTATTTTATCACTTTTGGATGGCCTTGCTATTTAATGGCCAATTTATTTTCCTAAACAGACAGTCAGGTCCATAAATATTGGGACATCAACACAATTCTAATCTTTTTGGCTCTATACACCACCACAATGGATTTGAAATAAAACAAACAAGATGTGCTTTAACTGCAGACTTTCAGATTTAATTTGAGGGTATTTACATCCAAATCAGGTGAACGGTGTAGGAATTACAACAGTTTGTATATGTGCCTCCTACTTTTTAAGGAACCAAAAGTAATGGGACAGATTAACAATTATCCATCAAACTTTCACTTTTTAATACTTGCTTGCAAATCCTTTGTAGTTAATTACAGCCTGAAGTCTGGAACGCATAGACATCACCAGACGCTGGGTTTCATCCCTGGTGATGCTCTGCCAGGCCTCTACTGCAACTGTCTTCAGTTCCTGCTTGTTCTTGGGGCATTCTCCCTTCCGTTTTGTCTTCAGCAAGTGAAATGCATGCTCAATCAGATTCAGGTCAGGTGATTGGGGTGAAGGGACCAAAAGTAATGGGACAGATTAACAATTATCCATCAAACTTTCACTTTTTAATACTTGCTTGCAAATCCTTTGTAGTTAATTACAGCCTGAAGTCTGGAACGCATAGACATCACCAGACGCTGGGTTTCATCCCTGGTGATGCTCTGCCAGGCCTCTACTGCAACTGTCTTCAGTTCCTGCTTGTTCTTGGGGCATTCTCCCTTCCGTTTTGTCTTCAGCAAGTGAAATGCATGCTCAATCAGATTCAGGTCAGGTGATTGACTTGGCCATTGCATAACATTCCACTTCTTTCCCTTAAAAAACTCTTTGGTTGCTTTCGCAGTATGCTTCCGGTCATTGTCCATCTGCACTGTGAAGCGCCATCCAATGAGTTCTGAAGCATTTTGCTGAATATGAGCATATAATATTGCCCGAAACACTTCAGAGTTCATCCTGCTGCTTTTGTCAGCAGTCATATCATCAATAAATACAAGAGAACCAGTTCCATTGGCAGCCATACATGCCCACGCCATGACACTACCACCACCATGCTTCACTGATGAGGTGGTATGCTTTGGATCATGAGCAGTTCCTTTCCTTCTCCATACACTTCTCTTCCCATCACTCTGGTACAAATTGATCTTGGTCTCATCTGTCCATAGGATGTTGTTGTTTCAGAACTGTGAAGGCTTTTTTAGATGTTGTTTGGCAAACTCTAATCTGGCCTTCCTGTTTTTGAGGCTCACCAATGGTTTACATCTTGTGGTGAACCCTCTGTATTCACTCTGGTGATGTCTTCTCTTGATTGTTGACTTTGACACACATACACCTACCTCCTGGATAGTGTTCTTGATCTGGCTAACTGTTGTGAAGGGTGTTTTCTTCACCAGGGAAAGAATTCTTCGGTCATCCACCACAGTTATTTTCCGTGGTCTTCCAGGTCTTTTGGTGTTGCTGAGCTCACCGGTGCATTCTTTCTTTTTAAGGATGTTGCAAACAGTTGATTTGGCCACAGCTAATGTTTTTGCTATCTCTCTGATGGGTTTGTTTTGTTTTTTCAGCCTAATGAAGGTTTGCTCTACTGATAGTGACAGCTCTTTGGATCTCATATTGAGAGTTGACCGCAACAGATTCTAAATGCAAATAGCACACTTGAAATGAACTCTGGACCTTTTATCTGTTCCTTGTAAATGGGATAATGAGGGAATAACACACACCTGGCCATGGAACAGCTGAGCAGCCAATTGTCCCATTACTTTTGGTCCCTTAAAAAGTGGGAGGCACATATACAAACTGTTGTCATTCCTACGCCGTTCACGTTATTTTGGATGTAAATAGCCTCAAATTAAAGCTGAAAGTCTGCAGTTAAAGCACATCTTGTTCGTTTCATTTCAAATCCATTGTGGTGGTGTATAGAGCCAAAAAGATTAGAACCGTGTTGATGTCCCAATATTTATGGACCTGACTGTAGATGACTGTATCTAAACCCAAGAACAAAAATAAAATATATTTAAACTTACCAGTCCTGAAGAATGGTGGCTGCATCAGTTTTTTTCCTGTATTGTTTTAAAACAGATTGCACAAAACCACTTCAAAAACACAACCCCACATTTCAGGGATGATGCAGTTTTTATCCAGAAATAAAATTTAGAGTGCAATACTTCAGAAACAATATCCACACATGTAGTAGAGAGGCTAGACAGAATGTAAGCTGCTTACTTGCTGCAATGTAAGAGGGAAGGACTAGGCAGGTTTTCTCATTAAGTAAAAATTAGAGTGTATTATTTCAGAGACAACAGCCATACGTTGTGTACAGAATCACTGCACAGTATGCAAACCTTTTTACTAGGCCACAATTTAAGAAGAAGAAACCAGGCAGGTAGCTGCAAACTAGGAGACACAGAGCATGATTTACCTTGCAACAAACATTAGAAACTTTGCAGCTGAGGCTCAGCTATGTAAACATTATGTATGGCATATTAGAGTGTCTGATCATTAGAATAGGCTTTAAACTTTGAGGTGCAATGCAGAATTTACCCTGGGGGTGGGGGCAAATTACAAGGTAAATTGTAGATGGGAGAATTAGTTGCAGACATTTTCTAATCATTGCTGATCCAAAACTGGTTCATTTTTATAAAGGTAAGCTGGCAGCTGTGCCAGAGGACAGGCAGATTTGTCCCTCTGTCCCATAACTCTCTGCTCCACTAAATGCCCTCAGAGACAGCACAACACTGGCTGCAGGACAAGCCAAACGTTCTATTGTGTACTATTGTGCGAGCTCTGGCTAGTGCTTGTGGTCAGTGGTCCAACCTGAGCATCCAAAAGTCCATGGGGTCCTCAGACTAAAGTCAATGTCTGTTTATGTCCTGAATCTCATGTAGTTAGAGATCATATGGCTTAGACACTGCTTGTAACTACCACCTGCAGCCAGGTCTGTCTGATGTATTAGGAAAAACAACTTAAAAGCATCATTGAGGCAGCCACCACCTCTGCTTCTTCTCCTTTTAGAGATCTGAGGATAAGAGTCACATTGGGCATAAATGGGAATCCTGACACTTCCTGGAAATGCAGCCAAGAGGTTCTTCTGTAGTGCTTCTTCAAAGTGGAACATTTTTTGTCCCCTATAGAATGGTAACATGAGATCTGTTATTTTCCCCTTTTATCTAGGGTCCACAAGGGTGACAAACCAGCAATGGTTCCTCTCCTTCATGGCCTGAATCCTGCGGTCCTTGCACAAGCATGAAGAGCCCATTTTCCACAAATTACCTGAAAGAGGGGATCCTTGTCTGTGTCATTTAAAACAAAAGCATCCTTTAACCATCACACCCCGTCCATGTTTGGGAGGAGTGAAATGTACCTTTGGAAGCCTACCTCATTTCCTTCTTCGCCTCCTCACTATTGACAATTTAAGCCTCCTCCTCCTACTTGTATTCCTTCTCTGCCTCCTGCTGTCTTTGCCTCTCAGGAATGGAGGTAGAAGTCAAGGGATCCTGCTGGCCCTGAGACAGCAGGAAGTTCTCCTCTTCCTGATGCTGCTGTGCCCCCAGTGCCTGGTCTATTACAATTTGCAGTGTCCACCTGAGGGATATTGTCACTAAGCCCCGCCTCATAGTGGCTCACTATTATGGTCATCTTTCCAAAGTTTTAAAGCTTAGTGGGTTTCTGGCAAGATCAACAGGTATACTTGCACGTATGAAACAATATATAAAAAAAAAATGTTTTCAATGATATACAATATTTAGGAGACCAAACTAAGAGAAGTTCATTGTGGGTTTACATATAAAGTTCCATAAGCCAGGCTATCCAATTCACCTACTTGGTGATAATTGTGTTTACCTTCCCTTTATGTTGACAGTAACCCTGATGCTTCTTATGATGAGCTGAACAATGATGTCTCAGTACGTTCTGCTTTTGGTTGATCAAGATTGACTGGAAAGACACCAGTAGTGGAAAAAATGTTGAACAGTATCTATAGCTTTAGGCTTCACGTCAGGTTGATGGAAAGTACTAAAAACGATTTATTTACTGGAGTGACTGCAAAAGGGAGATTAAGATGAGAACAGAGCAAACATGCTCAAGGCATGAAATGAGAAAATGCACAGCCATTAAATTTGACACCCGTAAAGAACCATCTGCAATAAAAGTTCTTAAATTACATTACATTTTCTTTATCTGTAGAATATGCTGTTACTCATACACTTAAGCTTCACTATTGTTGTAAAAGGGATAAAATGAGATTGATGTTACACTCAAATCTAGAGGGCATAACTTGTATACTGGCGTTTGTACATTGGAAACCTTGCCAAAAGGAATTTAATATTTTATAACAGGTACGTGCATTATTAAGACAGGTGAAAAAAATCATGAAACCATTGAGCAGTAGCTTGAACCATCAATATAATCTTGTTCACTGCAAAAAACAAAACCTTTTTAAGGTTGAGTCTCTTTGAAACTAGTGTTTCAGATTTTGGTTTGAGCATTAAGATACTTTCAAATCTTTTCACCCAAGATTCATGCATTTTTCCAACAGAATCTAAATTGAAAAATGCGTGAACCTTGTGTGAAAACATTTATAAATAGAACCCTTAAAGTGTATCTCTTTCTATGACTTTTTTCATTTTGAATAGAATAGGGAGGATGAACCCCCTTTAGACAGTTGTCACTGGGGTGGGTGTCCCTATGGGAGGATTTTTTCTCACCCCCTGTTCTGGTAAGAACCATAAAATCTTGGACCGTAACTTTCTGTCCCAGTTTGGGTGGTAACCAGCACAAATAGAGAGGGTAAATATCCCCCCAGTGAGGCTACAGACTACAACAGAGATATGCAATTAGCGGACCTCCAGCTGTTGCAAAACTACAAGTCCCATCAAGCCTCTGCCTCTGGGTGTCAGGCTTGTGGCTGTCAGAGTCTTGCTATGTCTCTTGGGACTTGTAGTTCTGCAACAGCTGGAGGTCCGCTAATTGCATATCCCTGGACTACAATAAAAAACTGGCAGAGGTCTACTTGTTCTTTACTTATTCAAAACTAGAAAATTATTAGAAAAGGTTTTGGCTAGAGATACACTTTTAATTAAATTGTTCCTGGTAATTTAGCAGATAACAACATTTGGACTACTAAGTCTGTCCCTCCCTTCTAATACATGAAATAGAGGGAAGGTGTTCTGTAATCCTCAGAGAGAGCTGGAAATAATGAAAATTTTAGTAGCATAGATAGAAAGCACAGAAAGTTATAGGCTGATAAGATTTGCGACATGATCTACAATATTTTTTGCACTTGTACCACTTTGCACCAAAAGGGACAACATGTACATACAATTTAAAACACATCTGCTTAGCTAACACAAGGAAGACTCATGCTTTCTGTTGAATTTTTATTCTGTTCATATTACAGAGGACTGACTCAACAGGCAAAGTGGGAACTTAGCAGCGTTGATGGACAGGAATGAATATTTATTAGATGTGCTTATCACAACCAATTTTATTAAGTTAAACGATAAAACACAGCACATCCCTGCCTTTTTACCACCCTGAAGAAATTAAAAAGGAAGAAATTTGCTATGTTACAGAGTTGCTACCTAGGGCAGGAGAGTATTGAAAAAGGAGGAGCAGGTGAGACATGTCCTAGGAATTGGACAAGTGGGAGCCGAAATCTATGGTTGCTGTCCATGTTCAGGGATCAAATGAACATTGCAGATTCAATTCTGAAAATCAAATATCTGCAATGTTCGAATGCACTGAACTCAGCACAAGAAGTGTGCATTATTATATGGGTAATGCAGTAATTTTGCAGCAATCGTGCAGCCCCCAATGCCTTTTAAAATTGGAGGCTACCTTGTAACGTGTGGTCTCCCCTTGGAAAGCATCCTCTAAGCAGGCATACTAACCTTTCATAATGCACTCCTGATGCCAAGATTCACCCAGTAGTTCAAGGTATGTGGAAACATGACATTCCCTGCATTATCTAAAAGCTACTCCTGATGCCTAGATAACCAGTTTCCAGTGCTGTCACATTGGGATAGGGAGTCACTCACTGGGCCCAGCACAGGGTTGACTTTTGGGAAAAAAATGCACAGATATCTGGGTCCAGGCAGCGAATCAAAATGGAAGGACAGCCTTGGGAAACTTCGTTAAACTTGTCTATGGCGCCTTCTATAAAAAATAAAATGTTGTCTGCTATTGGCAAAATATAAATTACTGGTAAAATCCAAATCTTTGATAAAGAAAAAAAAGAATGGGTTCTCCCCTATCTGGTTTAAATGTTCATGGTCTAAGGGAAGTTGAAAAGGATGTAATACTTACTTTAAAGCAGAACTAAACCCTCCTATTCTTTACAGCCAAAGAGGCTGCCATCTAATGCCCTGTACACACGATTGGAATTTTCGTCGGAAAAACCTTGGATGGTTTTTCCAACAGAATTCCGCTCAAGCTTGGCTTGCATACACACGGTCTTTTTGACCGTCAAGAACGCGGTGACGTACAACACGTACGACGGCACCAGAAAATGGAAGTTCCATACGAAGCTATGCATGTTTTTTTGATCGTCAAAATTGCATACAGACGAACTGAATTTCCGATAGGAGCTTTTTCCGCAGGAAAAATAGAGAACCTGCTCTCAATCGTAAATTCTGCCAGCAAAAGTCCGACAGTCGGAATTTCCGACCAAAAGCTCACATCAGACTTTTGCTGGTGGAATTTCTAATCGTGTGTACGGGGCATTAGCCTCTGATTGATCTGCAACTGCCATGGTGCTGCAAATATGATCAGTTATGACCCCAGCCATTTAATGGTTTGGCAGTTTTGTTGAAAGCAAAAGCAAATGTGACACTTAGCATTCCTTACATGCTGGGAATGTAACTGATTTTTCAGACTGTTAAATCTTCTGAATATGCTTGTTGTCTGGCTAGTACACTAACCAACTGAGGTTAATAAGCTTTGAGTCACTGATCTGAAATCATAAGGATATCTATAAAGTCAGACATCCTTATTTGCATAATTGTCCCAGTTAAAGAGGAAGTAAACGCATCTTTTTTTTTTTTTCTTTTTCCTGATCTGCAAAGTAAAGGCAAAATGTGCTAGTGTGCATCGCATTCTAGCAAATTATGTGAAACCTACCTGAAAACGAAACCCCTATTGTAAGCGCTGGAGGCCGCATCCATCTTCACCCGTCTTCCTTTTGGGTCATCGGACTCCGGCTGTGTGACTGGCCAGAGCCAAATGACATCACTTCCGCACATGCGCATGGGAGCCGCCGGTCATGGCACAGGGCCCTGAAGAAACTGTACGGGTGGCCATTCCTTCAGAGCGCATACAGTAAATACAATAAATATCTCCTAAATGGTGCACGTTTAGGAGATATTTACAGTACCTATTGGTAAGTCTTATTATAGGCTTAGCTATAGATATAAACAATCCATGAATGTTTACTTCCTCTTTAAGGGACTCAAAGCAGTGAAATCAAAGGATAAATATGAAGGCCAGGAAACTAATATTTGCATAGACAACGTTGTCTTTTAGTGGTGGATGGTGGAGGGATCTTTTAATTTATGTTTTTTGTGATATTTTGTAAATTTTCTATAATACATTTTTGTAAATTTGATTATTAATTTTGTATTGTGATACTATTTCCCTTTGGCTCCATTATGTTGTATCTTGAACTATGCCCTATATCTTGCAAGGGTTCTGTCTCTTCAACTAACATTTGCAGCATGAGCAGTGCCAGGGTCAGCCTCCAAGTCTGTCTCAGTAAAAGTTTCCTTGAAACTTTGGAAGATTTTCGTAAATATTTTAGTAGGCAGTTTAAAGACAAACAGCGGCATTCAAAATATTGCAACACCTATTACATTACGATTCCAGTTTAATTCATAACTCATTGTTTCTTATGAGTTTCTGAATTGTGCCTTTCCTTATTAAATACATAGTGCAATTGTGCCATTCCTTATTAAATGCATAGTGAGCTTAGTTTCCATATAATGCTTGCATAATGTCTTCTTACAGTAAATGCTGCAATATAAATTTAACCGGCAACTCTATGATATGAAAACTCCTGCTCCAGGCACTACAATGACAAGTTGTTTTCTTGTTGTAACTCAGTCAGGAGTTTTACAGTCTTGACAGAATATCTGATAGGAACAAGACTTCAACCATCAGTTCTAACTTATTTGTCATTCTGTTAAAACATAAATGATGGGAATTAGAGCTGCGGATCAGAATGGAAATGAAGTTTGAAGGGTGCAATGCCTCTGTCTGTGGATTGCAAATGCATTCAAAGTATTTTACTTTGATTCTATAAATAGCCATATCTCACTGTTGCTTGTCTGTCTCTGCCTTTTAAAATCATGCTTTGGTGATAACATTTGTTACTAGTAATATATTTAATAAGTGATGTTTGTGTGCTTTGCATCAATCTTTTTTTAATTGCAGAGCATATTGAATTTCACCAGCAGGTGGTGCTGCAGGGGATATTTGTAATAATGACTTCTTACCAAGCAGAAACTAAAGCTATATGGAAGGTGGGAGGAGGGTGTTCTTAGAGCAGTGATGGCGAACCTTGGCACACGAGATGTTTTGGAACTACTTTTTCCATGATGCTCATGCACTCTGCAGTGTAGTTGAGCATCATGGGAAATGTAGTTCCAAAACATCTGGGGTACCAAGGTTCACCATTTCTGTCTTGGAGCAAGCTGTTGCAAGACAAAAATATAGGCTACTGTTACTAATCTATCATGCAAATTCTAGTGTCTTGGCTGTAACGCTCATCCTCTTTATTAGGTACCAAAGTGCTGGCTGCCAATGGAGAGAGGGCTTCCCTTGTAGCTAAGTTCCAAACTCCCCTGGAGGCGAGACAGGAGGCGTCAGGCCCAAAGTAGCACAGGTCACCTTCAGAGTTGCTTGCAGAAAAGGCTCAGGAAAACCGCTGATCTGCTGCAGGCAGGTGGCACATGTGAGATGTAGCAGGGAATTAGAGTCACTGAGACAGAGGGTAGCCGGTACAAGCCAAGGTTCAGTGCCAGGTTGGTAGCAGGGGAGACGAGGTCAGGTGGAAGCCGAGGTCAAGACAGGTAGCAGGCAGATGAGATCCATTAACTGAGCCGAGGTCAAGGTCAGGAGGTGGGCAAGAGACAGGTCTGGAACAATCCGGATCTATAATCAAGAATCACAGGAAACACAGGAACATTGGTAACAGCTGAAAATCAAACAGCACTTCAGCCAAGGGCTGGCTTCCTTATAAAGGCCCATGCGATGTGCTAGCGGAGATGCTGGGTCCTAGAGCCCTTCTCCTGCTCTGACAGATGCTGGGTCCTAGAATCCTCTTGCTTTTGGTATCCTGACCCTCTTGCTTTAATACTTTACATTGTGAACCCAGATAAGGTCATCTATAATACTGTAATTGATCTAGGATACACTTTTGAATTTGAACTAGCAATAAAATGTACTGTTGCAGAAAAAGTGTCTGTTGTACTGTTGCAAAAAAGTGTCTTTTTTCAACTGTTTTTTTCTGCAATCTAGGCCTGAAAATAAAACATGTATTCTCAATAGTTTCTATAGTCGGCAATACAAGTAAATTGTCTTGCCATTTCTCCCAATCCACAGCTCAACACCCTTCTACAAAACTTATAGTACAACATAGATATGCAGTCCCTTTACATGCTGTCAGATAAATCACATATAATAAGATCAATACACGGTGCCTTGAAAAAGTACACACATTTTATCATGTTACAACCAAAAATGTACATTTGTTTTATTGGGATTTTATGTGATAGACCGACACAAAGTGGAACATAATTGAGAAGTGGAAGGAAAATCATAAATGGTTTTCAACATTTTTTACAAATAAATCTGAAAAGTGTGGCGTGCATTTGTATTCAGCCCTCTTTATTCTCATACCCCTAACTAAAATCTAGGGGAACCAATTGCCTTCAGAAGTCACCTAATTAGTAGACAAAGTCCACCTGTGTGTAATTTAATCTTAGTATAAATACAGCTGTTCTGTAAAGCCCTCAGAGGTTTATTAGAGAACTTTATTGAATAAGCAGCATCATGAAGGGCAACGAACACACCAGACAGGTCAGGAATAAAGTTTTGGAGAAGTTTAAAGAAGGGTTAGGTTATAAAAAATATCTCAAACTTTGAACATCTCATGGAGCACTGTTCAATCCATCATCCAAAGATAGAAAGAGTGTGGCACAACTGCAAACCTACCAAGACATGGCCATCCACCTAAATTGACAGTCTGGGGCAAGGACAGCATTAATCAGAGAAGCAGCCAAGAGGCCCATGGTAACTCTGGAGAGATCCACAGCTCAGGTGGGAGAATCTGTCCATAGGCAACTATTAGTTGTGAATTCCACAAATCTGGCCTTTGTGGAAGAGTGGCAAGAAGAAAGCCATTGTTGAAAGAAAGCCATAAGAAGTCCAGTTTGCAGTTTGTGAGAAGCCATACAGGACACAGCAAACATGTGGAAGAAGGTGCTCTGGTCAGTTGAGACCAGACTTTTACTTTTTTGGCCTAAAAGCAAAATGCCAAGTGTGGCAGAAAACTAACACTGCGCATTACCCTGAACACACCATCCCCACCGTGAAACATGGTGGTGGCACCATCATGTTGTGAGGATGCTTTTCTTCAGCAGGGACAGGGAAGCTGGTCAGAGTTGATGGGAAGATGAATGGAGACGAATACAGGGTAATCTAATGCCACGTACACACGACCGGACTTTACGGCATACTTGGTTCGGCGGACCAGACTCCGACGGACAATTCGATCGTGTGTGGGCTCCAGCGGACTTTTTTTCCCCAAAAGTTCGACGGACCTAGAAAAGAAACATGTTTCAAATCTTTTCGACGGACTCGAGACCGGTCAAAAAGTCCGCTTGTCTGTATGCTAGTCCGACGGACAAAAACCGACTCTAGGACAGCTATTGGCTACTGGCTATGAACTTTCTTGTTTTAGTCTGGTCGTACGTCATCACGTACGAATCCGTTGGACTTTGGTTGATCGTGTGTAGGCAAGTCCATTCATTCGGAAAGTCCATCGTAAAGTCCGTAGAAAAGTCCGCAGGACAAAGTCTGCCATAAAGTCCGCTCGTGTGTACGCGGCATTAGAAGAAAACCTGTTAGTCTGCAAAAGACTTGAGATTGGGGTGGAGGTTCACCTTCCAGCAGGACAGGACAAGCACTCTAAACAGACAGCCAGGGCTACAATGTAATGGTTTAGATCAAAGCATATTCATGTGTAAAGGCCCGTACACATGATCTGACTTTTTGACAACAAACATGCAAATTAGCTGTTTTGGAGCAACATCTGACCGTGTGTATGCTCCATCGGACAAACTTTTTCTGTTTCCATCGGACTTTTGTTGGCTGTGCGAATGCACAAACTTTCTGGCAACAAAAGTCCGATGGAGCAAAGTCCGACCGTGTGTACACAAAATTTTCCTATTGCGGCAAGCACGAGAGGGAATTCCCCTCTGGGGGCATACCAGGCCCTTAGGTCTGGTATGGATTTTAAAGGGAACCCCCTACGCCGAAAAAACGGTGTGGGGGTCCCCCCCAGATCCATACCAGACCCTTATCCGAGCACGCAGCCCGGACGGTCAAAAAAGGGGGTGGGGACGAGTGAGCGCCCCCCCTCCTGAGCCGTACCAGGCCGCATGCCCTCAACATGGGGGTTGGTGCTTTGGGGAAGGGGGGACCCTGCGGCTTCCCCACCCCAAAGCACCTTGTCCCCATGTTGATGAGGACAAGGGCCTCTTCCCGAAAACCCTGGCCGTTGGTTGTCAGGGTCTGTGGGAGGGGGGCTTATTGGAATCCGGGAACCCCCTTTAATAAGGGGGCCCGCAGATCCCGACCCCCACCCTATGTGAATGAGTATGGGGTACATCGTACCCCTACCCATTCACCTGGGGAAAAAAGTGTCCACAAAAAAAAACACTACACACGTTTTTAAAGTGATTTATTATGCAGCTCTGGGGTCTTCTTCCGACTTCGGGGGTCTTCTACCGACTTCGGGGGTCTTCTGCCGACTTTGGGGGTCTCTCATGCCTCTTCTCCCTCTCTCCAGTTGTTGTCTCTGCGCTCTCTGGTTCTTCTCCGGTGCCTTCTTCCTTCTGCCGGGCTCCTTCGCTATTTTCTGCTCTTTTGCCGCTTTTTTGCTAGTGGAGGAGCCCAGTCTTCAGAGATGTCTTCTTCCCTCTTCTCTTCCAGAGATGTTGACACGACAGTTGCTCTGGCTGTAATGCTGTCTGAGCGCTCCGCTATGACTTATATAGGTGGTGACCCCGCCCCCTATGACATCACAGTCCCGGAGCATGCTGGGACTGTGAGGTCATATGGGGGCATGGTCATAGGATGTCATGACCACGCCCCCTTATGACCTCACAGTCCCAGCATGCACCAGGACTGTGATGTCATGGGGGTGGGGTCACCGCCTATATAAGTCCATTGCGGAGCGCACAGAGAGCATTCCAGCTGGAGAGAGCGTCATGTCAACACCGGGAGAAGACGCCGGAGAGACCCCCGAAGTCAGAAGAAGACCCCCGAAGTCGGAAGAAGACCCCCGGAGTCGGAAGAAGACCCCCGGAGCTGCCTAATAAATTACTTTAAAAACCTGTGTACTGTTTTTTTTATTGACACTTTTTTCCCCAGGTGAATGGGTAGGGGTACGATGTACCCCATACTCATTCACAAAGGGTTGGGGGCCAGGATCTGGGGGCCTCCTTATTAAAGGGGGCTCCCGGATTCCGATAAGCCCCCCGCCCGCAGACCCCGACAACCAACGGCCAGGGTTGTCGGGAAGAGGCCCTTGCCCGCTCCCCCAAAGCACCCACCCCCCATGTTGAGGGCATGCGGCCTGGTATGGCTCAGGAGGGGGGCCCGCTCGCTCGTCCCCACCCCTTTTCCTGACCGGCCGGGCTGCGTGCTCGGATAAGGGTCTGGTATGGATTTGGGGGGACCCCCACGCCGTTTTTTTGCCACACTTTTCAGATATGTATTTGTAAAAAATGTTGAAAAACATTTATCATTTTCCTTCCACTTCACAATTATGTGCCACTTTGTGTTGGTCTATCAAATTAAATCCCAATAAAATATATTTCCATTCTTGGTTGTAACATGACAAAATGTGAAAACTTTTAAGTGGTATGAATACTTTTTTAAGGCACTGTATCTAGTAAATCAAAATCTATAAATGGTATGTGAAATCCAATTCATACCAAAATGAACAATCACATAAACATTTCAAAAAGATAGATGTTCACATATATGTTTAAGGTAAATAAAGTACATGAGTGCGGTTAACAAAAAATAAATAGCTGTGAATAAAAAGTCCAATCAAATATTCAAAGTCCAAAAATTATCCCAAGACTGGTGCTGTGAAATCACTGCCACTCATGTGTGCTCCACCACCACCTCCAAGTGCACAAAATCCTTACAGACATGGAAGAACTCTATACTATAGGAGGCCATTACAGCAGCAACAGCTTGGGTTGTATAACCCTCACCCTATACCACTAGATAGCTTCAATGATATCCAGAAGGCTCAGTTGCTTCTCAAACCCAGCTGATTAGTGCAGCTCAGAGAAAGAAAACAACAAAACAAACTCCATGTTATAATACCTTCAAAACAAGAAGTTTATTTGCACTGTAAACATACTCACAAGACATTTAAGGTATTTAACATAATAACGGGAACCCATCTGAAACCCAGCGCACGTGATGACATTACGAGTAAGCTCCACCCAATGTGTTTCCTGCCAAAGCCTATCTTCATACAAAACAAGCAGAACCCCTTATTAATCAGATCCACTCATTAACCCCTAGCAACACACATATATGTTGTATTAACCAGACACATTCCACAGCCAGGTCCCCTTATTAATGGCCAGTAGCATCTTTTATTAACAGTGCCCTCTTATTTAGCTGTGGCACACTTGTTACTAAGACTCCCCCATTCTGCAGCCAGGCTTCCTTATGTAAGGCCAGTAGCATACTTCAATAACAAGGCCCCCTTATTTACCCGGTAATGCTCTTATTACTGAGACTCCCCTATCCCACTGAGACCCAGTCTTTTAGCCAAGATCCCCCTTGACTTTTCAACCACTTGAGTGGGCTAGCTCCATGTGCTGCACTTTCTCTATTTAGTATAGGTAATGCATAGGTAATGGAAGTGAGATGGTATCTTATAATCAATTACTTCCAACAGGCAACGTGAATAGGTACTTATGGTGGTGGCACTTGGAGAGATTCTGATGACTTAGCTACAATATGGTTTCCTGCAGGTGCATGTGTCCAGGCCATGCTATGTGTGAAGCAGAGGGGTGGAGGTGCACATATTTAGGAGATTCAAAAATTTTAGACCATATGGTGTCCACCTAGGTCACAAAATTGAAAGATCAGGACATGTGCTAGAGACTAATGAAACCTACAAACCTTCAAGTAAATATTATGACTTTCATCTGAATTTCCTGATTGCCATTTCTATTCCTGAGTGAGAAACCCAGACAGCAATGAGATTAGTGGGTGAACATTACAGCTAGTCAACTAGAATTTTCAGAAAGTGGAGATCAGTGGCAACTCCTATATTTGTCACATGGCAGATTTACTTTAATGTCAGTATGTATACTTTTTTAAAAAATATATTTATAATTAACAGCAGAAATTCCTCTTTAACCTAACAAAGAAGGAATTCTATTTTATTATGACCCACAGTGTAAATCATTTTTTATTACCCTCTGATTTACATAAGGTCATGATTTCCTGTTTTGAAATATGTGTATGTGTGTGTAATTTGCCTTAGAGGCGCCCAGTAAATCTGTTGTGTCATGTAACCTTGTGGAATTTATGGTGGGGTAGGTGATTTTTTTTTCTTTGCTTTTTTGCATTAAAAAAACATTCTTTTTTGTATATGTTTTTAAAATTTATGTACAGTAATAGGCTGTGTTCTTTTATGGAGTTTAGAGCTATGATAATGCCTTATATTTGGATTCTAAAGGGGAGCCTGTACTTTGGAATCTATACCCAAACAAGGCAAGCAGAAGGACTAGTCGCAAGTGTTGCCTGTGGTCTCCCTTCAGCTAATCATTTCCCCGTTACTGACTTACTATGTTTGTTCTGCATTGTGGCTTTGATGAAGGTGGTGGCCTTGGTAGATATACATGGCTTTGATGCCCCACATGAATGTGCCAACCTCATCACATGACTGGTGGGTCATTGTTCATAAAGCAGCAGGTCAGAAATGCAGACTAAACCACTGAATTGATGAAGTAAGATCATGGTGATCCTTGCACTGCAATTCCTCAGGTACAGATTCCTCTAGCAGGAAAAAAAAGTGAGCAGAACAGTAGTGACATCACCAAATCTCACTCCAAATCTCCTGAGGCTAGGAGTCAGGTGCACAGTGCCCTAAATTTCACACTGCAGATATTCAGCCGTTTTGGAACAATAGTGCCTAGACACAGTGGGGTTCATTTACTAAAGGTAAATAGGGGGTTCACTTTGCAAGGGAAGTTGCTATTTTCAAGGAGATATTTCCTAGAGCTTAGTAAATGTGGTGCAATTTCACTTTGTAAAGAAAACCCAATCACATACAAGGAAAATAAAAAACGCATGTTTTGCTTGTATTTGATTGGATGATTGAATTCAGCAGAGATTCCCTTTTTTCACTAAAGACTGGAGAACATTCCCTTGCAAAGTTCAACATCACTTGTTGTGAAACAGTCTATTTGCCTTTAGTAAATCAACTCAGTGTAGGGCTTGTTCTCATTTGTTCAAAGACCTGAGTTTTTTTTCATTTAAAAAACACACACTTGAAGAATACAGAGTTTTTGATTTGTCCCCTTACCCCCACAACACTAGTGTGATGTGCAGTGCCCTGTAATGCGGAAAAATGTATACATACTGCATTTTTCTTTAGTGCACTTGATGGCATCATAGGTCACTGCACCACAGTACAAGGCACCATAATGCTGTGGAGAGACCTGAATGAAACTTTCAATAAAGATAAAAAAAAAGTTAACAGTACCTTTTATTGAAAAATGCAAGCGATCGCTCCTAAACACAGACACCAGCCACATGCTCAAAGCCATTGCATGCTCAAAGCCATTGTTTTAGCATGTAGCTAGTGTGAACATAGGGACGGCTGTGTTCACACCTGTTATAATGATATAACATATACAGCAACTACACAAATCATATTGTAAATTAATGTTATTAAACATTACCTTCCATTTTCAATCCGCAGCTCTGTCATTTTATGTAAAATTCAATGCAATATGGCTACCTGGAGGCGTTTTGTACAGTTGTTCTAAGGAACAACAGTGTGATGGCTCACTGATTTTCCCTACAGTTTGCATGTCAGATTTTAGATATCCTCTGCAACAACAATTTCATTTTTGGTGAGACGCTTCTAAAGGGTTAATCACTTCTAAAGGGATGCAGACCATGAGGCTTTCCTCATTAGAGCCCTGCAAGTGCATCAGCTGAATAATAATAAAAAAGTCACTCCTATTCAAAATCAGGATTCAAAAGACATAGAAGAACAAACAGATTTTTTTTCTCAGAGCAGAAACAGGCAGGAATCTGCAACAAAGTTTGGTAGCCCTTGCAATGTACAAAGATCACCCAGAGGGCATAGTTTTTTTTTTCACATATTCAATGCTATTAATTGTTGAAATATAACTAGCTTTTTAAAGTAAGGTGCACATGGAAGGGCTTTTCACAAAACAAGCACAATGCCAAAATCTCCTCGCATACAGTAGGGATGGTCCCGATGTTCGAGTCGAATGTAAGTTCAACTTGTACATTGGGTGTTCGTTTGTTTGTAGAACAAAAAGACATATGGGGAACTCGTGGGAAGTTCGCTCACCACAATGCACCCCATAATGCACTGCGAGATCACAGTGCATTGACAGCTGCTGATTGGCCAAAGCATGCACCTGACCTGTATGCTTTGGCCAATCACAGCATGATGTGCTGTGAGAGCCATGATTGGCCAAAGGCAGGGTGCCTTTAGCCAATCATGGCTCAGGGACTAAGACCACGCCCCACACTATATAAGGCTGCTACTTACACGGAGGCCATATATAGTGAATGAATGGAGATTAGGCAGGTAGTAAAGTGTAGTGTGCAGTCAGTGTAGTATATATAATACAGTGCAGAGTATATAGAGCAGTCAGTGTAGTATATATAATACAGTTCAGAGTACATTGTGCAGCCAGTGAAGTATATATAATACAGTTCAGAGTATATAGTGCAGTCAGTGTAGTATATATAATACAGTTCAGCGTATATAGTGCAGTCAGTGTAGTATATATAATACAGTTCAGAGTATACAGTGCAGTCAGTGTAGTATATATAATACAGTTCAGCGTATATAGTGCAGTCAGTGTAGTATATATAATACAGTTCAGAGTATATAGTGCAGTCAGTGTAGTATATGTGGAGGGTATATAGTGCAGAGTATATAATACATTGTATTAAAGTGGTTAAGGTGAACCCTATTACAGAATTAGAAAAAAAACGGTGTGGGGTCCCCCCCCTTGGGTCTGGTATAGATTTTAAGGGGAACTCCATGCCAAAATTAAAAAAAAACAGCATGGGGTCCCCCCAAAATCCATACCAAGCCCTTTGGGTCTGGCATAGATTTTAAGGGGAACTACTTGCCGATTTTTTTTTTAAATGGCATGGGATCCCCCCAAAATACATACCAGACCCTTATCCGAGCATGCAGCCTGGCAGGCTAGGAAAGGGGGGGACGAGCGAGTGCCTCCACCCTCCTGAACCATACCAGACCACATGCCCTCAACATGGGGATGGTGCTTTGGGGTACCTCCAAAGCACCTTGTCCCCATATTGATGCATGTTGATGGGAACGAGGACCTCTTCCCGGCAACCCTGGCCGGTGGTTTTTGGGTTTTGTGGGAGGGGGGCTTATTGGAATCTGGAAGCCCCCTTTAACAAGGGGGCCCTCAGATTCTGCCACCCCATATGAATGGGTATCGGGTACATTGTACCCCTACGCATTCACCAAAGAAAGTGTCAAGAAGTAAAAACCACAAAAGACAGTTTTTGACAATTTATTAAAAAAATAAATAAATAAAACTGTCCCACGATGTACATGCATCTTCAATCACGCCTCCCAATGGACCCGAATAATAGAAAAAAATAAAAAAAGCTCCACCTCCATTGGAGGCCTCCCAGCGACTGCTGTCTCTTCACTTTGGAAGCTCTAATATAGGCAAGGGCGGGGCCACCTGGTGATGTAACTGAATGACCCCGCCCCCTTCTAACATCATGTGACATCAGAGGGGGTGGGGTCATCTGGCTACATCACCGGCTAGTGCCGCCCTTGCCTATATAACAGCTGTCAAAGCGAAGAGACACCAGGAGGCCTCCCATGGAGGCGGAGCTTTTTTTTTTCTTCTATTTTCCGGGTCCGTGGGGCGGCATGATTGATGATGTACCCAATACCCATGCACATAGGGGGGAGGGATCTGGGGGTCCCCTTGTTAAACGCGGCTTCCAGATTCCGATAAGCCCCCCGCCTGCAGAGCCAGACAACCACTGGCCAGGGTTGTTGGGAAGAGGTCCTTGTCCCCATGTTGAGGGCCCCCCATGTTGAAAGCCACCCCTGCCCCAAAGCACCCACATGTTGAGGGCATGTGGCCTGGTACGGTTCAGGACGGGGGGTGTTAGCTCGCCCCCCCCATCCTGACCTGCCAGGCTACATGCTCAGATAAGGGTCTGGTATGGATTTTGAGGGGGACCCCACGCCATTTTTTATTTTAATTTTTTTTTCATCTATATTGCTGGGAGCCTGAAATACATTACAGCAAGCAAGTTTAAATTACATTTTTTCCTTTAGAAATGTCATTATTGCTGCGGCATGTTCTAGACATCACATAGATGTACCACTTTACAGGCAGACTAAGGGGACCCCCCAGGCATGATATTTAAAGGTATATTTCATTTTTATTGTTTTACTTTAGCCATCATTAAAATCACTGCTCCTGAAAAAATGATTGTTTTAAAAACTTTTTGTTTTGCATTGATACATGTCCCCCAACGCAATACCTGGGTCCCCATACAGTTTTTATGGCACTAACTTGCACATATGTCTTTAAAATTAGGGCTTTTGATTTTTCATGTTCGTGTACCATAGACTTTAATAGGGTTTGCATGTTCGCTAGAACTTTTGCCTGTTCGAGGTATTCTGGAGCGAACCGAACCGGAGAGGTGTTCAGCCCATCCCTACATACCAGTGTAAAAAAGAAAAAAAAACAAAAAACAAATATACGCTATTTAATAGTTTGCATTGAAAAATATTTTTAGTTCCACACATTTGCAAATTATAATGTGGAAGCCACACTACCGAGTCCTTCTGTGAAATGTGGTGCTGATTAAGGATGAGCTTGGACCCGTGTTTGACCAAACCCACAATGAAGGAAACTGTCTTTGCTGGCCCATTCATCTGCAGCTGGAGCATTCCTCACCACCCAATTGCACATACACAAAGCGACGAGGTGCTTGTGACATAACTGACCACAACCTGAACCCAAGCTAATCTCTAGTCTCTAACTAATTAATAACAAACTGGTCTATGAGAGTAATCATCTTGGAATATTTAAAGAAATGAATAAAATGAAAGCAGAAACACATCAGAAGATCAGCACAGCACAGACCTCTAGTGTTATCTAAACAAAAATGGCAACAACTCCAATCAGTATATATCTAGCTTTTAAAATGGGGTGCTCGTGAAAGGGCTTTGAGTTGTTTGGAGCAAACTCAATGCAAAAACATCCTTTTTTTTTGACTAGTTGCTGTAATATACTATGCATACCAAGGGTTTAAACATCAAAGAACAAATCTTATTTATTTTTTCTTCTATTATACATATATGTTCTATAAAGGCATGACATTGTCACATAAGGTTCATTGCCATGTTAAATTACAGAAATCTGCATTTGATTTTTTTTTTTTGGAGTGTGATAACCCCCTTGAAGGATCTCCTGAATTTATGGGCCCTCCTAACCTTCCAGCTGGTGTTTTGCCCTATATCTGCACCCATAAATCCACTCACACAACAGTGGTGATGGACAGATTTCCACTCTGTCAATATTTTACAAACTTTTAATTGTCCAGGGAAAAAAGGGTAAGAAGTACATTATATTCCAAAACCGCAGCCAAAATTTCTTCAGTAGTATCTTGCAGTATCTTTAGTCTTTGCCAAAGGCTAATGCAGATTTGTTAGGCCAAAAGGACAACTACCATTTAGTATCTTTGGCCCCTCTCACAGCCCAGATGGGCATTTTGTTGTTGTGGACCTCTAGGTTTAGTTCAGTCAAATTAATCAAATGCTTAAGAAGGACTCTTCTGTCCTTCCCCCGGGGCAAGAGGGCTGAAGAGTATGAACTGGACCTCCCAGCAGCTATATCCTACCCAGGGAGCAGGCCTATAGAATACTCAGTAGTAGCAGACAGAAGCAAACAATATCCTTGGATAGAGGAAACCCAATGAACCTGGATGATGTGAGACACACACAGTCCAGGATGGTAAGAACCCAGCTGAATTTAACTAAATTTAAACTAGGAGCACTCCAGCTTATGGCAGGGACCCTACGCAAATTTTCCACTGACCACACGTTCTTGAGGTGTGATCAAGGGAGAATGGATTGTAAAGAAGAAAGAAATGGCTGCACATCCTGAACTTCCGATTTCCTTTTATTTAGTTTCACAAAGACAACACCAAAGACACCAAACTGTGGTCACGTAGAGCACAAGATGTATGTGTGAAACGCGTTTATGTGACCATGGTTTGGTGTCTTTGGTGTTATCTTTGTGAAACAAAATAAAAGGCAATCGGAAGTTCGGGATGAGCAGCCATTTCTTTCTTCTTTCCAAGTTTCCCACGGAGGCGTGTCGGGGCTAGCACTCTGCAGGATACTCCAATCGGCCTTATCTTTGTACACCGGGAGCAGCGAGCGGTTCTTTTTCTTGTATAAGGGAAAATGGCTACATGTAACAATAGAATTGTATCATGATGGTCATTGTTAAACCCTGTAAATAGAACATGCAATGAAGTGTATTACACTGATGCCCTGTACACACGAGCGGTTTTCCCGTTGTAATAAACTCTGAAAGTTTTTCCAACAGAATTCTGCTCAAGCTGTCTTGCATACACATGGTCACACCAAATTCCGACCATCCAGAACGCGGTGACGTACAACGCGTATGACGGGACTAGAAAACGGAAGTTCAATAGCCAGTAGCCAATAGCTTTGTCTCGTACTTGCTTCAGAGCATGCGTCTTTTTTGGTACATCGGAACAGTATACAGACGAGCGGTTTTCCCGATAGGAATTGGTTCCGTCGGAAAAATTTAGAACATGTTCTCTTTCTAGGTCCATCAGAATTTTCGACGTAAAAAGTCTGATGGGGCATACACACGATCGGAATATACGATGAAAAGCTCCCGTCTAACTTTTTCTGTCGGACATTCTGCTCGTGTGTACACTGCATTAAAGTCAGCCTGGTTGGACAACGATCACATTATGTCTATGGTTTTCTTTTTTTTTAAGGCCTCTTTCACACGAGGGATCCGTATGTCCGTTTTTCATCCTTCCGTTTTCGGATGAAAAACGGACATACATGTATCCCTATGGAGCGTCGGATGTCAGCGGTGACATATCCGCTGACATCCGACCCGCTCTGATCCGAAAAGTGTAACGAAAGAAAAACCTACTTTTCCATCCGTTTTCGGATCGGATCGGGTGACGACGGACACTACGGTCCGTCATCATCCGATCCCCCATAGGGGAGAGCGGCGTTCTGACAGGTCCGTAGCTGCACAGTGTGCAGTGATGGACCTGTCATCTATCTGCTCAGCGGGGATCGGCGGAGCGATCCCCGCTGAGCAAGCGGGTGTTCACGGGGCGGATCATCACTGATCCGCCCCGTGTGAAAGAGCCCTTATATATAAACTTTATTTTAACCACTTAAGGACAGAGCCTCGTTTTGAGGTTTGGTGTTTACAAGTTAAAATCTGTTTTTTTTGCTAGAAAATTACTTAGAACCCCCAAATATTATATATATATTTTTTCTAACACCCTAGAGAATAAAATGGCGGTCATTGCAATACTTTCTGTCACACTGTATTTGCACAGCAGTCTTACAAGTGCACTTATTTTGCAAAAAATAAACTTTTTCGAATTAAAAAATAAGACAACAGTAAATTTAGCCCATTTTTTTTGGATATTTTGAAAGATAATGTTACATAGTTACATAGTAGGTGAGGTTGAAAAAAGACACAAATCCATCAAGTCCAACCTATGTGTGATTATGTGTCAGTATTACATTGTATATCCCTGTATGTTGCAGTCATTCAGGTGCTTATCTAATAGTTTCTTAAAGCTAACAATGCCCCCCGCTGAGACCACCGCCTGTGGAAGGGAATTCCACATCCTTGCCGCTCTTACAGTAAAGAACCCTCTTTAAGTAGTTTAAGGTTAAACCTCTTTTCTTCTAATTTTAATGAGTGGCCACGAGTCTTGTTAAACTCTCTTCTGCAAAAAAGTTTTATTTCTATTGTAGGGTCACCAGTACGGTATTTGTATATTGAAAATCATATCCCCTCTTAAGCGTCTCTTCTCCAGAGAGAATAAGTTCAATGCTCGCAACCTTTCCTCATAACTAAGATCCTCCAGACCTTTTATTAGCTTTGTTGCCCTTCTTTGTACTCGCTCCATTTCCAGTACATCCTTCCTGAGGACTGGTGCCCAGAACTGGACAGCATACTCTAGGTGCGGCCGGACCAGAGTCTTGTAGAGTGGGAGAATTATCGTTTTATCTCTAGAGTTGATCCCCCTTTTAATGCATGCCAATATTCTGTTTGCTTTGTTAGCAGCAGCTTGCCATTGCATGCCATTGCTAAGCCTATCATCTACTAGGACCTCCACGTCCTTTTCCATATTAGATTCCCCCAGAGGTTCTCCCCCCAGTGTATAGATTGCATTCATATTTTTGCCACCCAAATGCATTATTTTACATTTTTCTACATTGAACCTCATTTGTCATGTAGTTGCCTACCCCATTGATTTGTTCAGATCTTTTTGCAAGGTTTCCACATCCTGTGGAGAAGTTATTGCCCTGCTTAGTTTAGTATCTTCTGCAAATACAGAGATTGAACTGTTTATCCCATCCTCCAGGTTGTTTATGAAAAAATTAAATAGGATTGGTCCCAGCACAGAACCCTGGGGAACCCCACTACCCACCCCAGACCATTCCGAGTACTCCCCCTTTATCACCACTCTCTGAACTCGCCCTTGTAGCCAGTTTTCAATCCATGTACTCACCCTATGGTCCATGCCAACGGACCTTATTTTGTACAGTAAACGTTTATGGGGAACTGTGTCAAATGCTTTTGCAAAATCCAAATACGCCACGTCTACAGGCCTTCCTTTATCTAGATGGCAACTCACCTCCTCATAGAAGGTTAGCAGATTGGTTTGGCAAGAACGATTTTTCATGAATCCATGCTGATTACTGCTAATGATACCGTTCTTATTACTAAAATCTTGTATATAGTCCCTTATCATCCCCTCCAAGAGTTTACATACTATTGATATTAGGCTAACTGGTCTGTAATTCCCAGGGATGTATCTTGGGCCCTTGTTTAATATTGGTGCAACATTGGCTTTTTTCCAATCAGCTGGTACTATTCCAGTCAGTAGACTGTCTGTAAAAATTAGGAACAACGGTCTGGCAATCACTTGACTGAGTTCCCTAAGTACCCTCGGATGCAAGACATCTGGTCCCGGGGATTTATTAATGTTAAGTTTCTCAAGTCTAATTTTAATTCTGTCCTCTGTTAACCATGGAGGTGCTTCCTGTGTTGTGTCATGAGGATAAACACTGCAGTTTTGGTTACTGAAGCCCCACGATTCACTCGTGAAGACTGAGAAGAATATATTCAATACCTTCGCCATCTCCCCATCCTTTGTAACCAGATGTCCTTCCTCATTCTTTATGGGGCCAATATGGTCTGTCCTCCCTTTTTTACTGTCTACATACTTAAAGAATTTCTTGGGATTTTTTTTGCTCTCCTCCGCTATGTGTCTTTCATGTTCTATCTTAGCCATCCTAATTGCACCCTTTTTTGTTGCATTCTTTATAAAGTCTGAATGCTGAGGATGATCCCTCAACCTTGTATTTTTTGAAGGCCTTCTCCTTTGCTTTTATATCCATTTTTACATTGGAGTTAAGCCATCCAGGACTTTTGTTCGCTCTTTTAAATTTATTACCCAATGGGATACATTGGCTAATGCTCTTATTTAATATGCTCTTAAAGCAAATCCATCTCTCCGTATTCTTTGTTCCTAATATTTTATCCCAATTTATGCCTTTTAGCAAGGTTTGTAGTTTAGGAAGTTGGCTCTTTTCAAATTCAGTGTCTTTGTATTCCCTTTATGTTTCCTATTTTGGGATTTATACTGAAACTAATTGACCTGTGATCGCTGTTACCTTAATTGCCCCGTATTGGGGGGCGTGGCCTAGCACGGCATGTGAACAGATCTGTTCACCGGAGCTCCCGCTGTTAATCCTCCGTTTGATCCTCACCTCGCTTCTCCCGGTGCCCGAAACCGCAGAGACTGGTGCCCACAGCTTCCCTGTCACCCCAGGACCCAGCAGCAACCACAAATTCGGGCATGATGACCTGAGGGAATCGCGGAGATTCCGTGGCCTCAGCTGCTCCGGACTTCCAAGATGGCGCCTGGACATCTCAGAGGAGGCCACGAGGACAGGACAATAAAACAGAGCAGGGGGGTAAGTCACAGAAACCCCCTAAGACTAAAGACCAACCCAGGGATATGCTATACTACACACAGAAGCTGGCAGGCTCTGCTGATTCCACACAGACCAGTACACAGCTCCCTGCAGTGTCCATAAAGCAGGCAGGCAGGGGTGACACAGACAGGCTGGAAGACAGTGACATTATGGAATCTGTCCCTGACCCCATGTCATGCCTGTTTGATTTGCAGACGGAAGATAGCCCCCAACCTACGCTCAGTGAAATACTACATGCAGTCCACAGATGTACTGCCTTGGTGGATGACCTCAAGGAAAAATTTGGGGGGCTCAAGGAGACTGTCTCTCTCCTCTGCCAGGACATTAAAAAAATCAGGGAGAGAACCACGGCAGTGGAGGGGAAAGTAAGTGACATAGAAGACCAGATGCCCCATTTGAACAGAGATGTAAGGGGGGCCGCACAACATGCGCACCAGGCCTTTGAAAAGACTGACGACATCGAGAACCGCCTGAGACGCAACAACGCCCCTATAGTGGGGCTCCCGGAGAAAGTGGAGGGCAGGGACCCCACGGTATTCGTTGAAGGCTGGTTGCAGGAGATATTCGACAAAGAGGCCTTCTCTCCCCTGTACATGGTGGAGCAGGCACATCGGGTACCGCCAAGACCTCTCCCACCTGGAAACCCCCCTAGAGCGATGCTGGCCAGGCTCCTTAACTACCGGGACCATGAAGTTGTGCTGCGACTTGCTAGAGAGAAGGGGGCTGTGCAATATAACAGCACCAAAATTTCCTTTTATCCTGACTTCTCAGCAGAAGTGCAGCGTAGAAGATCCAAGTTTGCAGATGTTAAAAAACGGCTGCAACGACTACAGCTCAAGTATGCGATGCTATTCCCAGCCAAGCTGCAAATCACAGCCGGAGACCAGAACCACTTTTTTGAAAACGCGCAAGATGCTGCAGGGTGGCTGGACCAGAACGAACAAGACCTACGTTGTCGCAGATGCGAAAATGAGGAAGGGTGACTTCACTTGACCCATTTGTTGCAGGTTTATAGGGCACCCACATTCTACTGTCGTTAACGCTCCTTCTACAGAGGACCTTTACTTAATACCCAATATCAGTGAGTGAATCTCAATATTGTATGAGCTCTCTCCAATTTTTGTTTAACTATTCAGGTGGAATGCGATTGTGCGCCACACCTGAACTGTTGTTATGGCTTTAGTTTTTGTGCCCTGTTGGCACGGTTAGGGCCTACAGAGCCCCACATTATTTGGAAACCCCTCGCTTGGCACTGCTAGCAGGGATTGTTTTACAGGATGTCTTTTACCCCTGGACATATTACTTGGTTCGCTTTGCCCTGCAATCAAGTTTGATTCTTCACCATTGCATGAACTGCTTCATCAATTCCTCTCGTGTTCCACACTACTTGCTGTCCATTCCAGTCTGTGCACGGACTACATGTTGGAAGTCCTCGGGTACATCACCTATTACCACAGGACCTCGTTACACCTACAATAAATGGATTTGGTATTTGCAATGTCTGATACACCCATAGTGTCCTGGAATGTTCAGGGAGTGAACGATCCACTGAAAAGATCTATGATCTCAGCTGGACTGTGGAAGTTCCACCCGGCCATAATTGGCCTGCAGGAGACTCACCTGCGGGTTGATACGCTCAGTTTCCTACAATACGCTTGGGTTGGTAGGGCCTATCACTCCACCTACTCCGCATTTTCACGCGGAGTGAGTGTATTGATCCATAAAGCCCTAGTATACCAGGAATTGGATTTCCTGATAGTTATATCTGGTAGATTTGTGTTTCTGTACTGTAAATTATATACAATCACATTGATATTAGCCTTTGTATATGTGCCCCCTCCGTTCTCCAGAGAGGTATTACAGCTGTTAATTTCTTACTTAGCTAACAAACTGGATATCCCGGTATTAATAATGGGTGACTTTAATTGCTACTTGGACCCTAAACTAGACAGACAACCTCCTGTGCAGCCCCCTGGGGGTGGACGGGGCACTGCTCTTAGCCACCTACTTGCAGAGGTAGGATGGATCGATGTATGGCGCAGCCGTAATCCAGATAGTAAACAATTTTCCAGTTTCTCTAAGACCCATGGCTCATTATCTCATATCGATTTGTGCGTAGGCACCCCAAATCTGGTTGGTAACGTCCCTAAGGTGGAGTACTTCCCACGAGGAGTGTCAGATCACTCTCCAGTAGCTTTGTGGTTAACTACCCAACCCCCTAGCAACTTACCCAGGGCCCCGTGGAAGTTAAATGTTTTCTGGTTAAAGCTTTTTGCTTCGCAGGAAAGAATAGCCTCTCAGATCTGGGTTTTTTTCAGAACGCACTGGCATTTAACTGATGTTCACTTGAAATGGGAAACCTTTAACCACTTAAGGACCCGCCTCAGGCCGATGTACGTCGGCAAGGTGGCATGGGCAGGCAGAATTACGTATATGTACGTGATCTGCTTTCCGCGGGTGGGGGGTCCGATCGGACCCCCCCGGTGCCCGAGGTGGTCCCCTTTTGTCCAGCGGCGATCGGAAGTGAGGGGGAGACCATCCATTCGTGGCCCCCCCCTCGCGATCACCACCAGCCAGTCAGATCATTCCTATGCTGCTGTATGCTAAACAGCAGCAAAGGAAATGATGTCATCTCTCCTCGGCTCGGTATTTTCCGTAGGAGAGAAGACTGCAATGTGAGTGAAAACACACTACACACACAGTAGAACATGCCAGGCACACAAAACACCCCCGATCGCCCCCCAATCACCCCTAATCACCCCTCCCCCCCGGTCACACTGACACCAAGCAGTTTTTTTTTCTGATGACTGCATGGTGTCAGTTTGTGACAGTTAGTGTGGTAGGACAGTTACTGTTAGCCCCCTTTAGGTCTAGGGTACCCCACTAACCCCCCCTAATAAAGTTTTAACCCCTTGATCACCCCACGTCGCCAGTGTCGCTAAGCGATCATTTTTCTGATCGCTGTATTAGTGTCACTGGTGACGCTAGTTAGGGAGGTAAATATTTAGGTTCACTGTCAGCGTTTTATAGTGACAGGGACCCCCATATACTATCTAATAAATGTTTTAACCCCTTGATTGCCTCCTAGTTAACCCTTTCACCACTGATCACCATATAACCGTTACGGATGACGCTGGTTAGTTAGTTTATTTTTTATAGTGTCAGGGCACCCGCCGTTTATTACTGAATAAAGGTTTAGCCCCCTGATCACCCGGCGGTGATATGCGTTGCCCCAGGCAGCGTCAGATTAGCGCCAGTACCGCTAACACCCATGCACGCAGCATACGCCTCCCTTAGTGGTATAGTATCTGATCCGATCAAATCTATACTAGAGTCCCCAGAAGTTTAGGGTTCCCAAAAACGCAGTGTTAGCGGGATCAGCCCAGATACCTGCTAGTACCTGCGTTTTGCCCCTCCGCCCGGCCCAGCCCAGCCCAGCCCACCCAAGTGCAGTATCGATCGATCACTGTCACTTACAAAACACTAAACACATAACTGCAGCGTTCGCAGAGTCAGGCCTGATCCCTGCGATCGCTAACAGTTTTTTTGGTAGCGTTTTGGTGAACTGGCAAGCACCAGCCCCAGGCAGCGTCAGGTTAGCGCCAGTACCGCTAACACCCACGCACGAACCGTACACCTCCCTTAGTGGTAGAGTATCTGAACGGATCAATATCTGATCCGATCAGATCTATACTAGCGTCCCCAGCAGTTTAGGGTTCCCAAAAACGCAGTGTTAGCGGGATCAGCCCAGATACCTGCTAGCACCTGCGTTTTGCCCCTCCGTCCGGCCCAGCCCAGGCCACCCAAGTGCAGTATCGATCGATCACTGTCACTTACAAAACACTAAACACATAACTGCAGCGTTCGCAGAGTCAGGCCTGATCTCTGCGATCGCTAACAGTTTTTTGGTAGCGTTTTGGTGAACTGGCAAGCACCAGCCCCAGGCAGCGTCAGGTTAGCGCCAGTAGCGCTAACACCCACGCACGCAGCATACGCCTCCCTTAGTGGTATAGTATCTGAACGGATCAATATCTGATCCGATCAGATCTATACTAGCGTCCCCAGCAGTTTAGGGTTCCCAAAAACGCAGTGTTAGCGGGATCAGCCCAGATACCTGCTAGCACCTGCGTTTTGCCCCTCCGTCCAGCCCAGCCCACCCAAGTGCAGTATCGATCGATCACTGTCACTTACAAAACACTAAACACATAACTGCAGCGTTCGCAGAGTCAGGCCTGATCTCTGCGATCGCTAACAGTTTTTTTGGTAGCGTTTTGGTGAACTGGCAAGCACCAGCCCCAGACAACGTCAGGTTAGCGCCAGTACCGCTAACACCCACGCACGCAGCATACGCCTCCCTTAGTGGTATAGTATCTGAACGGATCAATATCTGATCCGATCAGATCTATACTAGCGTCCCCAGCAGTTTAGGGTTCCCAAAAACGCAGTGTTAGCGGGATCAGCCCAGATACCTGCTAGCACCTGCGTTTTGCCCCTCCGTCCAGCCCAGCCCACCCAAGTGCAGTATCGATCGATCACTGTCACTTACAAAACACTAAACACATAACTGCAGCGTTCGCAGAGTCAGGCCTGATCTCTGCGATCGCTAACAGTTTTTTTGGTAGCGTTTTGGTGAACTGGCAAGCACCAGCCCCAGACAACGTCAGGTTAGCGCCAGTACCGCTAACACCCACGCACGCAGCATACGCCTCCCTTAGTGGTATAGTATCTGAACGGATCAATATCTGATCCGATCAGATCTATACTAGCGTCCCCAGCAGTTTAGGGTTCCCAAAAACGCAGTGTTAGCGGGATCAGCCCAGATACCTGCTAGCACCTGCGTTTTGCCCCTCCGCCCGGCCCAGCCCAGCCCACCCAAGCCCACCCAAGTGCAGTATCGATCGATCACCGTCACTTACAAAACACTAAACGCATAACTGCAGCGTTCGCAGAGTCAGGCCTGATCCCTGCGATCGCTAACAGTTTTTTTGGTAGCGTTTTGGTGAACTGGCAAGCACCAGCGGCCTAGTACACCCCAGTCGTAGTCAAACCAGCACTGCAGTAACACTTGGTGACGTGGCGAGTCCCATAAGTGCAGTTCAAGCTGGTGAGGTGGCAAGCACAAGTAGTGTCCCGCTGCCACCAAGAAGAAGACAAACACAGGCCCATCGTGCCCATAGTGCCCTTCCTGCTGCATTCGCCAATCCTAATTGGGAACCCACCGCTTCTGCAGCACCCGTACTTCCCCCATTCACATCCCCAACCAAATGCAGTCGGCTGCATGAGAGGCATTTTCTTTATGTCCTCCCGAGTACCCCTACCCAGCGAACCCCCCCAAAAAAGATGTCGTGTCTGCAGCAAGCGCGGATATAGGCGTGACACCCGCTATTATTGTCCCTCCTGTCCTGACAATCCTGGTCTTTGCATTGGTGAATGTTTTGAACGCTACCATTCACTAGTTGAGTATTAGCATAGGGTACAGCACTGCACAGACTAGGCACACTAACACAGGGTCTCCCAAGATGCCAACGCATTTTGAGAGACCCGAACCTGGTACCAGTTACAAAAGTTATAGTTACAAAATAAAGTGTAAAAAAAAAAAAAGTAAATAAAAATAAAAACACAAAAAAATATATAAAATAAAAAAAAACAAAAATAGTTGTCATTTTATTGTTCTCTCTCTCTCTATTCTCTCTCTATTGTTCTGATCTTTTTTACTGTATTCTATTCTGCAATGTTTTATTGTTATTATGTTTTACCATGTTTGCTTTTCAGATATGCAATTTTTTTATACTTTACTGTTTACTGTTAACCATTTTTTTGTTTTCAGGTACGCAATTCTTACTGTTATACTGTAATGTTACTTTGTTTTATTGTTAACCATCATTTGCTTAGCAGGTACGCCATTCAGCTGCAGCGCGGATTTATTTATCTTGACAGCAACAGCGTTTGCTCCCACAAAACATAAAGCCGTGACTCCAGCGCTGTCGGAGGTGATTACACCACCACAGTTACATACTTCAGCATATATGCCGAAGCATGGGGGCAGCAGAGGCCGGAAGAGCGATTTGCTCCTACCTTATGCGGGAGGATCCCCCATGCTTCGGCATATATATATTTTAGGCACAGGTTGCGTTAAATGTTTTATTTTTTACTATGTTTTTTTTTTGTATTTACTTTGCAGGTATGGTAAGTCTTATAGGGCGTACACACGGTCGGACTTTGTTCGGACATTCAGACAACAAAATCCTAGGATTTTTTCCGACGGATGTTGGCTCAAACTTGTTTTGTCTACACACGGTCGCACAAAGTTGTCGGAAAATCCGATCGTTCTAAACGCGGTGACGTAAAACACGTACGTCGGGACTATAAACGGGGCAGTGGTCAATAGCTTTCATCTCTTTATTTATTCTGAGCATGCGTGGCACTTTGTCCGTCGGATTTGTGTACACACGATCGGAATTTCCGACAACGGATTTTGTTGTCGGAAAATTTTATCTCCTGCTCTCCAACTTTGTGTGTCGGAAAATCCGATGGAAAATGTCCGATGGAGCCCACACACGGTCGGAATTTCCGACAACACGCTCCAATCGGACATTTTCCATCGGAAAATCCGACCGTGTGTACGGGGCATTACTGTTATACTGTAATGTTACTTTGTTTTATTGTTAACCATCATTTGCTTAGCAGGTTTGCCATTCAGTTGCAGAGCGGATTTATTTATCTTCACAGCAAAAGCGTTTGCTCCCATGATACATAAAGCCGTGACTCCAGCGCTGTAGGAGGTGATTTCACCACCACAGTTAAAAAAAGAGCATATATGCCAAAGCATGGGGGCAGCAGGGGCGGAGGAGCGATTTTCTCCTACCTTTTGGGGCGAATGCCCCCATGCTTCGGCATATATAAACGGTGCATGTATGCCCATCATTAGAAGTGGGTGGATGAAGGGAGGTATTCTAATGGTGGGCATACCCACCGATCAATCTCTTTTTTTCGTTCAGCCCACAGACTGCATGAAAAAAAAGTTTACAATATATGCCCAACAAGGACCAGCAACGTACTGGCATGTTGCTGGACTTTGAGTGGTTATACCAGAATGATGGCTGCAGGTTTAGGTATCATCTTGGTATCATTCTTTTCAGCCAGTGGTCGGCTTTCATGTAAAAGTAATCTTAGCAGCTAATTAGCCTCTAGACTGCTTTTACAAGCAGTGGGAGGGAATGCCCCCCTTACCGTCTTCCATGTTTTTCTCTGGCTCTCCTAACCCAACAGGGAACCTGAGAATTCAGCCAGTGATTCAGCCAGCCGACCATAGAGCTGATCAGAGACCAGAATGGCTCCAAACATCTCTATGGCCTAGGAAACCAGAAGCTATGAGCATTTCATGACTTAGATTTCGTCAGATGTAAACAGCGCCATTGGGAAATTGGGAAAGCATTTTATCACACCAATCTTGGTGTGGTCAGATGCTTTGAGGGCAGAGGAGAGATCTAGGGTCTAATAGACCCCATTTTTTTCAAAAAAGAGTACCTGTCCCTACCTATTGCTATCATAGGGGATCTTTACATTCCCTGAGATAACAATAAAAATGATTAAAAAAAAAATGAAAGGAACAGTTTAAGAATAAGATAAAAAAGAAAAAAAAAAAAAAAAAAAAAAAAAGCACCCCTGTCCCCCCCCTGCTCTCGCGCAAAGGTGAACCCAAGCGTCGGTCTGGCGTCAAATGTAAACAGCAATTTCACCATGCATGTGAGGTATCACCGCGAAGGTCAGATCGAGGGCAGTAATTTTAGCAGTAGACTTCCTCTGTAAATCTAAAGTGGTAACCTGTAAAGGCTTTTAAAGGTTTTAAAAATGTATTTAGTTTGTCGCCACTGCACGTTTGTGCGCAATTTTAAAGCATGTCATGTTTGGTATCCATGTACTCGGCCTAAGATCATCTTTTTTATCTCATCAAACATTTGGGCAATATAGTGTGTTTTAGTGCATTAAAATTTAAAAAAGTGTGTTTTTTCCCCAAAAAATGCATTTGAAAAATCGCTGCACAAATACTGTGTGAAAAAAAAAATGAAACACCCACCATTTTAATCTGTAGGACATTTGCTTTAAAAAAATATATAATGTTTGGGGGTTCAAAGTAATTTTCTTGCAAAAAAAAAAAAAATTTTTTTCATGTAAACAAAAAGTGTCAGAAAGGGCTTTGTCTTCAAGTGGTTAGAAGAGTGGGTGATGTGTGACATAAGCTTCTAAATGTTGTGCATAAAATGCCAGGACAGTTCAAAACCCCCGCCAAATGACGCCATTTTGGAAAGTAGACACCCCAAGCTATTTGCTGAGAGGCATGTCGAGTCCATGGAATATTTTATATTGTGACACAAGTTGCGGGAAAGACACTTTTTTTTTTTTTGCACAAAGTTGTCACTAAATGATATATTGCTCAAACATGCCATGAGAATATGTGAAATTATACCCCAAAATATATTCTGTTGCTTCTCCTGAGTATGGGGATACCACATGTGTGAAACTTTTTGGGAGTCTAGCTGCCTACGTGACCCCGAAACCAAGCACCGCCTTCAGGCTTTCTAAGGGCGTAAATTTTTGATTTCACTCTTCACTGTCTATCACAGTTTCGGAGGCCATGGAATGCCCAGGTGGCACAACCCCCCCCCCCCCAATGACTCTATTTTGGAAAGTAGACACCCCAAGCTATTTGCTGAGAGGTATAGTGAGTATTTTGCAGGCCTCACTTTTTGTCACAAAGTTTTGAAAATTGAAAAAATAAAAATAAAATGTTTTTCTTGTCTTTCTTCATTTTCAAAAACAAATGAGAGCTGCAAAATACTCACCATGCCTCTCAGGAAATAGCTTGGGGTGTCTACTTTCTAAAATGGGGTCATTTGGGGGGGGTCGTGCTATCTTGGCATTTTATGGCCTTGAAACTGTGATAGGTAGTGAGGAGTGAATCAAAAATTTATTGGTTTTCGGGGCCCCGTATGCAGCTAGGCTCCCAAAAAGTCCCACACATGTGTAATTCCTGTACTCAGAAGAAGCAGCAGAATGTATTTTGGGGTGTACTTCCACATATGCCCATGGCATGTTTAAGCAATATATCATTTAGTGACAATTTTGTGCAAAAAAAAAAAAATGTGTCACTTTCCCACAACTTGTGTCAAAATATAAAATATTCCATGGACTCAACATGCCTCTCAGCAAATAGCTTGGGGTGTCTACTTTCCAAAATGGGGTCAATTGGGGGGTTTTGTGCCATCTGGGCATTTTATGGCCTTCAAAACTGTGATAGGTAGTGAGGAGTGAAATCAAAAATATACGCCCTTAGAAATCCTAAAGGCGGTGCTTGGTTTTGGGGCCCCGTACGTGGCTAGGCTCCCAAAAGGCCCACACATGTTGTATCCCCGTACTCAGGAGAAGCAGCAGAATGTATTTTGGGGTGTAATTCCACATATGCCCATGGCATGTTTGAGCAATATATCATTTAGTGACAGCTTTGTGCAAAAAAAAAGTTTGCAATTTTCCCGCAACTTGTGCCAAAATATAAAATATTCCATGGATTCAACATGCTTCTCAGCAAATAGCTTGGGGTGTCTACTTTCCAAAATGGGGTCATTTGGTGGGATTTTGTGCCATCTTGGCGTTTTATGGCCTTCAAAACTGTGATAGGTAGTGAGGAGTGAAATCAAAAATGTACGCCCTTAGGAATCCTGAAGGCGTTGCTTGGTTTTCGGGGCCCCGTACGCGGCTAGGCTCCCAAAAAGACCCACACATGTGGTATCCCCATACTCAGGAGAAGCAGCTAAATGTATTTTGGGGTGCAATTCCACATATGCCCATGGCCTGTGTGAGCAATATATCGTTTAGTGACAACTTTTTGTAAATTTTTTTTTTTGTCATTGAAATTAATTAATATTCAATGGGCTCAACATGACTCTTAACAATTTTCTTGGGGTGTCTACTTTCCAAAATGGGGTCACTTTGGGGGGTTTGTACTGCCCTGCCATTTTAGCACCTCAAGAAATGACATAGGCAGTCATAAACTAAAAGCTGTGTAAATTCCAGAAAATGTACCCTAGTTTGTAGACGCTATAACCTTTGCGCAAACCAATAAATATATGCTTATTGACATTTTTTTTACAAAAGACATGTGGCCGAATACATTTTGGCCTAAATGTATGACTAAAATTGAGTTTATTGGATTTTTTTTATAACAAAAAGTAGAAAATATCATTTTTTTAAAATTTTTCCATTTATAGCGCAAAAAATAAAAACCGCAGAGGTGATCAAACACCATCAAAAGAAAGCTCTATTTGTGGGAAGAAAAGGACGCAAATTTCGATTGGGTACAGCATTGCATGACCGCGCAATTAGCAGTTAAAGCGACGCAGTGCCAAATTGTAAAAAGTGCTCTGGTCAGGAAGGGGGTAAATCCTTCCGGGGCTGAAGTGGTTAAAAAAATGTCCCTTTAAGAGCTATGGGCGGAAGTGACGTTTTGAAGTTGCTTCCTCCTTGCAATGGTATGGAGCCGAGTTGGGGCCATCTTCCCCTCAGTCAGCTCCATACCACAGGCCGAGAAGGATCTGATCACCTCTGCCGCTACTGACAGCTCCGGTAAGCGGCAGTGGGCACCGGAGCGCGGCGGGAGGGGGGGCCCCTCTCCTGCCACCGATAAAAGTGATCTCACAGCGAATCCACCAGAGAGACCACTTTTATTTGAAAACCGAACACGCCCGCTGAAGAAGAGGATAACGGGCTTATGGCAGCTAGCTGCTGCCATAACAACGATATTCCTCTTCAAACAGCTGACGTATAACAACGGCGGGCGGGCGGCAAGTGGTTAAGGTGTTATACAAAAAAAAGGATCAAAAATAAACAAAGAAGAAGAAATAAAACATAGAGAAATAACTAAAGTAGTCATCATCTTCCGCATCCTTGAAAGACAATATTGTTAACCAGTGAGCAATATCGACTCTATTTTAGACCAATAAACCAATAAGGGTCCTCCTTTGTCCTGGACAATCAATCCCTATGGACGTCCCCCTTCCCCAAAAGGGAAGTGGCAGGAGGGCTCCATTAATATCAAACAGTATCCCAATTGAAACAGAACTCACTACATATTCGTTAAATTTGTGATGCCGATGACCGTAAAGAATAAGGAACCAGCTTATTGTTCACTCAATGTTAACACTTTGTTTGCTATGCTCACACCTGGTTCGATGGCCGATTAGACTCTGTAACCAAAGGGCCATAACCCGAAAGGTTCCGGCTCGCCAGGGCTAATTGTTTAAATTTGGGGTCAGACAATGCTAGCAAGGTCATGTCCAAGCTGGATGAGACTGAGAACATCCCAGAAATGTGGTCTTTCCAAGGTGCCCAAGTGGAGTCAAATTTTTTCTGGGTACCCCTACAGGTGGCCAAACACCCCTCCACTTCCATGATCTCCCCCACCTTCCCAACCCATTATGCCTCACTCGGTATGCGCAAACTTTTCCAATAAATTGGAATTAGCCACTTAGCCGCATTGAGAAGGTGGGAGAGAGCACTACATTTATATTGTGATAGAGGCATGGGGGGAATGTGAAGAAGAAAGTGCCATCGGTAAGTCAGGGATATCCAGACCGATACCATCAGAAATATGCTTACGGACCATAGACCAAAAGGATTTCAGTATAGAACATTCCCACAATATGTGGAGAAGCGTTCCTCTCCGCAACCCCTCCAGCACAAATCCAAGGCCGAAGGATAGATCCTGGCCAGGGTAACAGGCACCCGATACCACCGTGAAAGTATTTTATAATTACTCTCCTGAGTAGGGATGAGCTGAACACCCCCTTGTTCAGTTCGCACCAGAACATGCGAACAGGCAAAAAATTAGTTTGAACACGCGAACACCGTTAAAGTCTATGGGACTCGAACATGAATAATCAAAAGTGCTAATTTTAAAGGCTTATATGCAAGTTATTGCCATAAAAAGTGCTAGGGGACCTGGGTCCTGCCCCAGGGGACATGGATCAATGCAAAAAAAAGTTTTAAAAATGTCCGTTTTTTCGGGAGCAGTAATTTTAATAATGCTTAAAGTGAAACAATAAAAGTGTAATATCCCTTTAAATTTCGTACTTGGGGGGTGTCCCCCCCTCTTTTCCTGTGGCCTGCCAGGTTGAATGCTCAGATAAGGGTCTGGTATGGATTTTTGGGGGGACCCCACACTATTTTTTTTTAAATTTAGGCGCAGGGTTCCCCTTAAAATCCATACCAGACCTGAAGGGTCTGGTATAGATTTTGAGGGGGACCCCCACGCCATTTTTTTTTAAAATTTTGGCCGGGGTTCCCCTTAATATCCATACCAGACCTGAAGGGCCTGGTATGGAATTTAGGGGGACCCCCCACGCCATTTTTTAAAAATTTTTGGTTCGGGGTTCCCCTGTGGGGAATTCCCATGCCGTTTTTATCAATGAACTTTTATGTGTATTGTCGGACTGACAATACATTAATAGCCGCGAGTACAGTAGTTTTAAATGACTTTTTTCCTTTGAAATGTCATTTTGCTGTCAGACTGTTCTAAACACGGGAAACATGTGCCCCTTTACAAGCGTACTATAGACACCCCCCAGGTACGAAATTTGAAGGAATATTACACTTTTATTGTTTCACTTTAAGCATTATTAAAATCACTGCTCCCGAAAAAATGGCCGTTTTTAAAACTTTTTTTTGCATTGATCCATGTCCCCTGGGGCAGGACCCAGGTCTCCAAACACTTTTTATGACAATAACTTGCATATAAGCCTTTAAAATTAGCATTCAAATTTCTCCCATAGACTTTTAAAGGGTGTTCCACGGCTTTCGAATTTGCCAAAATTGTTCGCTGTTCGAACATGAGTTTGACTCGAACTCGAAGCTCATCCCTACTCCTGATTCTTTGACTTCACTGAGCTTGAGTGTGTTATGCAATATAGGTAGTCCAGTTGTTCATTAGTAAACTCACACTGGAGGTCTCTTTCCCATTCTCTAATGTGTATTGGTTTAGGGCTAGGCTTGGCCGCTTTTAGTAATTTGTAAAGGGCAGAGATCATGTGTAGCAGAGGTTCCTGTTCCGCCCATAGGCTTTCAAAATCTGTAAGGGTAGTTCTAATCTGCGACTCATGATGCTGCAACGTGACAAAGTTAGCAAGCTGGCGGTGTCTCCAAAAATCAAAGGGGACAGTAGGAGGGCGGGCAGGAGAAACAGTACACCGGGCAATATTGTCATTTTAATGAAGAATAATAAGAAAATAAAAAAAGGTAGCGGGACTTTGTATATAGACACTCGGGAGCGGGAATAAAATTAAAAATTTTTAATGGAATCAAATGATTATAGAGTTTCTGTATTCGAATAATTCAATGCATGATGCTATATATAAAATCATTCATACAACTATTACAATTCATTGAAACCAGAAAAGATATACATACATACATGTTCCAACAAGGAATCAATACATAATACATAATGTAAAAACATTTAGAGCATGGTTACAAACAGTACACCGGGCAATATTGTCATTTTAATGTTGTTCGTGCTGCCCACCCATGTAAGTGTCTTCTTATCCCATTTCTTTAGATCTATACCAATTTTTTAACGCATAGGGATATAATTGTATGTGTATAGGGTATCTAGGTTGTCTGTGAGGTGTATGCCAAGGTATCGTATGGAGGAAGATGCCCAGGTAAAGGGGAACGTCCACTTTAGGACGGAGGCCATCACTGAAGGGATAGTAATGGGCAGAATTTCCGATTTGGTGTAATTAATCTGGAAATTGGAGACTTGGCTATAGGCTTATACTTTCTCCGGTAGGTTAGGCATTGAGACAGTGGGGTTCGCAATGTGGAAAAGGACATTGTCTGCATAGGCTGAGAGCTTATGTTCCGTGGGTCCTACAGGGACCCCTCTGATATTCGGATTTGATCATATTCTCCGCAACAAGGGCTCCAGGACCAGGGCGAATAATAGAGGTGAGAGTGGACACCCCTGTCTCGTGCCATTCTGAATAGGGAACATTAAGGATAAACCTCTGTTCACCTTAACCTTTGCCGTTAGGGACGTGTAAAGTGCCGCTATCCATCGCAACTTATGTGGGCTAAGCCCAGCCTCACCAGCACAGTCCTAAGGAAGTCCCAGTCCACACGATCAAATGCCTTCTCAGCATCAGTGGAAAGAATTAAATAAGGAGGCAGATGATCTTGTGTACAGGCCCAATGAATGAGCTGGAGAGCTCTGATGGAGTTGTCTCTTGCCTCCCAACTTATTATAAACCCCGTTTGGTTAGGGTGGACTATCTCAGGAAGAAAGTGTTTAAGACGATTGGCCAGGATTTTAGCAAATAGCTTCAGGTCTGTGTTCAATAAAGAAATCGGACAGTAACTCTGCGGGAAGCTATGATCCTTCCCCTCCTTTGGTAGGACTGAGATGTAAGCTAGCGAGGCCCCCAGCGGAAGAGTACTCATTAGTAGCAAGAAAGTTAAAAAACGTACACATAGGGGCCTGCAATTGTGTAAAAAACTTTAAGTAGTAGGACTTCGTGCATCCTTCAGGACCAGGGCTCTTTCCATTAGGGAGAGAGCGCACCGTAGCCAGCAACTTGGTCAGAATATATAGGGAGCTCCAAATCAGCCGGCTGCTCAGAGGACAAGTTAGGAAAGCCTGAGGAGTAAAGACAGACCTTAATGCATGCTTGCTTCTGTGCGGTTTCTGTTCTGGGAGACGTCCGAGTCCAGGTAATATAGGGCTGAATAATAGTCATGAAACATTGATGCGATTCTTGAGGTGTGTTGTACTGGTTTGCCGGAGGAAGAGTGTAGCTTATGAACATGTGATGACATGCGATTTTTCCTGAGTGCCCAAGCCAACATCCTACTACATTTGTTACCATACTCGTAGTACTTGTGTGCCACATAATGCAACCACCAGCTAATTCGGTGATCTAAGAGTTTAGAAAAAAGTGTGTGTAATTCTGTCAAGGGTCGGAGCTCCTCTGGATCCGCCGTACGCTTATGACCCAGTTCATCTTTTTGCAGGGCCCCAAGAACCCGCTGGAAATCCGCCTGCCTCTCCTTCTTCAGCTTGGAGCCCCAAGCAATGAAGGAGCCTCATACTACTGCCTTGTGGCCCTCCCACAATATCTCGTTGGTGACCTTAATGTTTTTGGTAAAGTAATGGGTCAAAGTCTCCTCTATCCCTGTCAGATCATCTAGCAGGTTCTCATTTAGCTTCCAATGCCAGCCTTGGCTGACTGGTAAGGAAATTAAAGCATGAGGGGTCACTGGGGCATGGTCAGAGATGATGATCTTCTCTATAATGGAATCTACCAACAGGTCCAGGGTAGTTTGATCTGTCAGCAGTAGGTCGATTTGCGTGTATACCCCATGGACCTTTGAATAGTAACTATAGTACCTCTCTGAAGTATGCACGGCCCTCCAGCAGTCGACCAATGCGTGGCTCTGAAGAGACCTGCAAAAGTGCCTCAGGAAAGCATAAAAATGCATCGAGCGGTTCCCCGAGGTGTCCAAGGAAGGGTTCGGACTGACATTAAAATCCCCACCTAGAACCAGTTTGCCCACCCTAAAGCCAGCTAATCTATCTGGAACTGAGTCTATAAACGCCAGCTGTTGTGAGTTTGGGGCGTATAGTTTGGGACTATACTTGTCCCATAATGGTCCCTTTCAAGAATATATAACGCCCTTGAGAGTCTGTATAGTGATCTATGGGTTGAAATGGACAGTTCTTATGGATAGCGATAGCTGTGCTGCAGGATTTTGGTTTTGGGGAATTGCTAAGGTACTACTGTGGAAAAAGCTGGGTAGGCAATTTGGGAGTCGAACCATCTGTAAAGTGTGTCTCCTGCAGAAATAGCACCTGCACCTTAAGTCACCTCAGTTCGAGCCATAACCTATTACGCTTATTTGGAGAACAGAGACCACAAACATTGTATGACACTGCCTTAAATGTAGCCATGGCGAATCAGAGGCAGGGCATCCATGCGAAACCCCCTGAAGAGTCAAAACAGGCGTGAACAACAGCAGATCCAATTCCTAAAGACATGTAGTAAAAAGACATGTAGAAAAAATAAACAGGTTAAAACATAAAAAGATACAGTAACAATGTCAACAAATAGATAGACCTACCCGGTGCAACAAAGGGCCCCTCGCAGGGCTAGTACCTAGGAGAGGTATTCCCAGGGCTTTTTTTCAGGGGGAACTTGGTGAATCTTAGTTCCACCACCTCTGTCTCAGACCCTTTGGTGCCTGCTCACCACAATCACTTGTAAACACAGAAGTCTGGTTTCTGTGTTTACAAGTGACAACTCTGCACTCTGTGTGTAACCCCCATGAACTCTGACCCTGCTACTGTTTGTGAAATATGATCACACCCACTATTTGATGTGATTTGGAGGGTGTGTGTGGGGGGAGGGGTTTTGGGGGGTTGTGGTTGAGTTCCAGCACCTATTGTTTTAGAAAAAAAGCCCTGGGTATTCCTATGAGGGAAATGTCCAGTCCAAGTTGTGCCAGTTCCTCACAGAGTGTTCGGCTGTAACTACATGGGGAGGGGTAGTATAATAGAAGAAAAACAATAAACCATTATGATGCTAAGGGCAGTAGGTGCTGGTAGGTAGGGGCTTGCCAGCCCAGTGGTCACAGAATTAAAGCCTCAGAAGAGGCTCAGAAGAGACAGACCTTTTGTTGGCTGCAGCTGATTAAAAGCAGGCATTTTTAGGAAGTACAGGTGGTGAAGGTGGACAAGGGATCTGTAATGGCTGTAAGGACACTGGGAAATTCAAGATAATTCAAGGGGAGCACATTTCTTAAGTCTGGAATCCAGAGACCTTTCAATCGGCAGCAGCCTGTGGGGTACCTTGTGAAGAACTCTTACGGCCTCTCGAGGATCGTTTAGGTTGCGCCTGGAGCCAGGGTTGTGCTACCAGTGGGGGAGGTACATCCATAGAGTGGCGCCAATCTGGGAAATCCACAGGCTCCAAGCCCAGATGAGAGAGAAAGTGGGGGAGGTCATCCTTTTTTTTTTCTTTAAATAAAGTTTATTTATTTTCAAACAAAACAAAGAACAAATAAGAGTGGTACATTCTCGACATTCCACAAAGGTAGCATAAATGGGCAAATACATACAGAAGAAGCCATAGACAAGGTTAGCGGTATATGCATTACAGATTGGGTATACTTCACAGAGGTCACATAGGGAAGGATGGGCATAGACCAATGCATGCAAGTAAAACTAAAAAGCTAAGAGAGGAATCAATGTACTTAATAAAATCAGTGTTTACTCCATTCCATACAGTAAATTTGATAGAAGGAAGACCGGGGGGGGGGGGCACTTTAACCAAATCCTATGTTACTCAGGTCTCGGCTCCAAACCCTACTCCAGAGTCAGCTGCCTCTCACGAATCCACACCACCCATATCTTATCAAATTTTTTCGGGCAGTTGCGTCCCTTATAGGTAAGTTTATATAGGGGCAAAGCCACATTAACAAAGGTTCTCCATTGCTGCACCGTCAGAGGGGAAGGTCATTTTATTTTAGGAGGACCGCTTTCCTGGTATAAAAAGCTGCATAGAATACAAACAATTTTTTGGATTGGGGGCCTCCAGTGTGTCAACAATAACCAGTATAAGTGGTAGTAGGTCACATGGGACACGTAATTTACCTATGGAATTGATGTCATTAACCACCCCTCTCCAAAAAATTCACAGTTGCTGGCAGGACCATACAACATGAAAGAAGGAGCCCACCTCCGAGGTGCATTTAGGGCAGATTGAATTCCTGTCAGGGTATATTCTGGCTAACCGCTCTGGGGAGTAGTATGCCTGGGTTATAAATTTAAGTTGGGTGAATCTATCTCTCGCAGAGACCAAGAGGGGAATGTATTGTTGGATACCCTCTTCCCAATCATCGTCGGCGAGTGTAGGTATGTCCGCCTGCCACACACCGAAAACAGCCGGGAGACCTTAGAGGTGTCTACTCCAGTGAATTCGGAATAGAGAGCCCATAGAGGTTTGAGTTTGACAGACCCAGCATGCGTTCGATACCATTAACCTCCACAAACAACAAGCAAGCTATTGCTTGTGAAACGTCTACCATTGCCCGTATCTGTCTGACCCTTGACCCTTTTTTTAACAATAAAGATGACATCCAGATCATTTGGAGTTCCAGTGAGCGACCAATTCCTTGCATTGTTCGTCTTCCACGGTGGTGAGCCGTGGTCTGCACCTGTGATCCATCCTGCAATTGAGTTTGCCTGGAGCGGTGTGCTTCTCTCTGTTCTTTGATGTGTTCGATACCATTAACCTCCAATATTATAGAATGGGGGAATTGGGTCCGATAGGCATGTCGAAGTTGTAAATATCTGCAGAACATATGGTTAGGCATGTTACGTTCTCTTTTTAGATCATCAAACGTGTGTAAGCCATCTAGAGAGATAATACCTGCCAGCTTTTTGATGCCATATCGGGCCCATATCACAGGGTCCGGAAATGCGGCAGTCTCAGGTTCCCCCATAGCGAAGTGTTTGGGGACCAGCTGTTGTATTTCTCCACCTTGGCCCGTACCGTCTTCTAGACCCAAAGCATGTCAGGCATCGAGGGAGTGATATTAGGGTTGGATCGGGGTCCCCTATGTATCAAGTTCTGAAGTTCAGAGTAGGATCCAACGTGGATGCGAGATTGACCAGCTCCTGGAAAAGCCACCATCTGACTGTAACCAAGACAGCTGCCCAATAGTATTTGACAAAGCAGGGCAATGCCAGACCTCCTAAGGTAACCGGCAGTTGCAAAGTAGTTTTTGCTATTCTGGGGATGCCACCATTCCACACAAAGGAGATAATTAAATTGTCCAGTTTTCGAAAGAACGTGTTCAGGATGGGGACCGGGGTTTGTCTAAAAAGGTAAACAAATTTAGGCAGTACAGACATTTTAACAAGGTTAACCCTGCCAACTGGGGTGAAGGGTAACATTTTCCAGGCGGCACACCATTGAAAGTACCGGATTTAAATTAAGAAGGATGAATTGTGAAAAATCTCTATGTATAACAATACCCAAGTATTTGAACTGTGAGACCCGCTGCAATGGAGTATCTACTGGCAGCGTGGCGTCCGAAGAGTGTAGTGCAAAGAGGACAGACTTTTCCCAATTGACACATATGCCAGAGTACCTACCAAAGGTGTTAATAAGCAATTGGGCCGCCCTCAATGAGGATGTATTATTACTAAAATACAGGAGGGTATCATCGGCATAGAGGGATATTTTTTTCTTCTACAGGACCTATTGATATATCACAAACCGCTGGGGAGGAGTGCAAAAGGATTGTCATTGGCTCCTTAGCTAGCGCAAAAAGCACTGGGGAGAGTGGGCACCCTTGCCTAGTACCCCGATGGAGACAGAAGGGGGATGAAAGGATCGAGCCAGTGCGTACTTTAGCCCTTGGGGACTTATCCAGGGCCTTCATCTATGAGATGAATTTGGGGCCGAAGCCAAAGCGAAGCAGGATCTCCCACAGGTAAATCCATTCTACTGAATCAAATGCTTTTCAGCATCTAGGGAGGCCACTGCATCGGATTAGGTGAGATGGTTTTTAGAGCCAAGGATTGTGTACAACCTCCAGAGTTTTATATCCTAGCCCTTGCCCGGCATAAATCCGGTTTTATTTTCTTGTATCAGGGTGAGGATAACCTCATTAAATCTCCTAGCTAGGATCTTAGTAAGAATCTTAGCATCAGTGTTAAGCAAGGAGATAAGGCAATAGGGAGTACACAGCTCCGGATCTTTACCCGGCTTCGGTATGACCACTATGGCCGCATCAGCCATAGAAGCTGAGAGGGTCCCTTCTTTTAAAGTCTTAACTATCATCTCATGTAGTTTAGGTGTCAGCTGCTCTTCGTATTGTTTGTAAAATTCCGGAGATATGCCGTCCACTCCCGGAGTCTTCCCTGCCTGCAGTTCACCCAGAGCTTGTTGAACCTCTTCCAGAGTAATTGTACTATCAAGACATTCATGAGCCATGATGGTAAGAATGGGAAAACTGATCTGGTCAAGGAAGGAGTTCAGTTCCTCCCCAGAAAAGCTGACTTTAGAGGAGTATAGGCCACTGTAGTATGAAGCAAAACGGGCATTGATGGCCATCGGGTCAACCACAGAGACACCGTTGGCATCACGTATACTAGCAATGGAGGATATTGGTTGCTGCTCTCTAGCCAAAAAGGCCAGGAGCCGTCCGTTTTTTTCCCCCCTGTTCAAAAATGCGCTGCGACTGCGCCAATTGTTGTTTCTTAGCTTTTGTCACCCGGAGAATCATCACTTCCCGGTAGGCGGCTTGCATATTAAGGTAGGTGATTGGGTTTTTGGATAGGACATATTAGGATTCTAAAGTCTGTGCTTTAGCCTCAGCCTCTTCAATGGTGATAGCAACATTTTTTGGGCTCGAGAGATGGAGGACTGGTAGCATCCCCTAACATAGGCCTTAAAGGCATCCCAGACATTGTCCAGGGATAAAGACCCAATGTTTGTCAATCATAATTCGGTTATGTGTCTGGAGAAGATCTCGACCTCTATTATGGCATCCGAGATCCAGTAGTGAGACCGTCGCCACAGTCTCTCCACTGGGGGTGTCTTGGTCTGTAAACTACAGAGCACAGGAGCATGGCCTGATATGCCCCTTGGGAGTATAGTAACCTCATGGACCTGGGAGAGCAACCCACCACTGACATAAACCAAACCTATTCGTGACATAGCATGGTAGGACGTAGAGTGACAGGTATAGACCCCATCCGCCGGATGCCTTCACCGCCAGACATCTCTCAGGCCGTATAGAGACACCCACTGAGACAGAGGAGAGTCCACACCAGTCCCCTCAGACAGCCTATCCAGAGACGGGTTTGGAGTCATATTGAAAGCAATAAGATTATCAGTAGGGTATACAGAGAGGAGAGGAGTTAGAAATTTTAGGAGAACAATCGTAGCAGGTGGCGGTATATATGCGCCAAGGATGACCATTTCAGTTGTATCAATAACCACATGTAGCAACATGTACCTACCCTCTGGGTCAATCTTAACATCCAGCAGTTCATAGATTAGTGATTTATGGATTAAGACGGGCATATCCAGAGTACGTGGCATGATAGTAGTGCCCCACCCAGTGTTTTTTTAAGCCAAGAACCTTACTTCCTACCAGGTGGGTTTCTTGCAATATGCACACATGGGTGGTATATTTTTTAATGTAGGTCAGAACTAGGGAGCGCTTCACCTTGTCATTAAGTCCCCGGATATTCCAGGAAAGGAATTTTATAGGGTCCATAGAGGGAATATCAAAGTATAATTGCCAAGGGAACAGAGACATAGTGGACCCGGAGAGAGGCACACATCACTCAGCACATAGACATCTGCAGTGGAATCATTAGACACCTAATCTTTAAGCCAGGCTAGGGCTAGGCTAGACCACCAGAGAAGACCACTCCAATAAACACAAATTAACATAAAAAAAATTTAAGAATCCCATAGCCCAAACTCCCCCCACCCGCACTTCCATTGGGGAACTTGGAGTGCCCAATCCCATAACCATACCCTAACAAATCCCAAACACTCTAGGTAATTCTCCTATGGGGCAAGGACAAAAGGCAGTGACCATCAAGCACTGAGGTGGGTCTGTTTGGTCAGTTCATACCTCCGGCAGCCGCCCCAAAACCTGAATATTAGTGACAAATAATGAGAGTAACAGAGATCAATGCAATCACGCTTAGCATAGGCTAAGGGCACATACTTGATAGGTATTATTAACTAACAATGTATAACCAGAACCAGCGTGGCTCCAGAAGTAGAGACTCCCTGTATAACTCCCGCTTCCCCTGATTAGGTGAAGTCCTCTGGGTTGTTACAATACCATTAGAAAGGTCCTGCAGGGCCCAAGAGGGCCAATAATCTGGAACATTAGATCCATTCGTTCAAAGAAAAAGGGCAGTACAAAAGGAACATTGCCATGCGGTGTAGGGTGTGAAGACAGTGGGTAATCCTGATAGGCAACAGCGGTTCCCAGGCGGCCCAGCAAGGCAGGAAATGCAGTCACATTAACACACGGTTAAGGCAGTTAGACAGTCCAAGGAAGTGGGCCATACATCTTTGGATCCGTAAAGGGGGGAGCCACCAGGAAACAGGATAGTGTCACTTCCACGGGGGAGCCCCAGCAGCAAGGGGAGTTAGGATCATATCTGACAGTAATGTTGGGGCATAAATTCACAACCCTGGATTAACTTCCCACAGGTTAACTAAGCCAGGGGGCTGCCGCCACGGGGTGGGTGGGAGTCAGCAGGCCGCATGAACATCATAATGCACCCAGTGGCGGGAAGCCGCCACCATATCTGACCAGGGGAGAAGAAGGGAGACTAGCTGGTAAACATGGTGACAACAGAATAGAAGCACTAAGGTACAGTTACCGGGCTCTGGGTAAGGTATCCAGCCATTGGGAAGCTTCCTCAGGAGAAGTGAAGTAGCGGCTAGATTCACCATCCACTACACACAGGTGAGCAGGAAACAACATGCTGTACTTCAGGCCTTTGGTGCGGAATTGAGCTTTAACGGGATTGAAGGTTCTGCGGAGCCTCTGGGTGTCAAACAAATAGTCTGGAAAAACCATAATCTTTGCATTCTCCTAGCAGAGCTCAGCCACCTTTCGTGCCTTATGGAGCACCAGGTCCCGGTCCCGAAAGTTCAGTAATCGGAAGATAAAAATGCGTGGGGGGCTCCTGGCTGTCCCCGCACAGGAGGCATCATGTGGGCCCTCGTGACCGCATAGTGTGGTGAGAACGCTACCCCAGGCAGGAAGGTGCAGAGCATGTGTTCCATGAACGCCACGGGATCATGGCCCTCAGCTCACTCTGAAAGGCCCACCACCAAGTTGTTCCGGCGGCTCCTGTTTTCGCTATCCTCCGCCCGGGACTCAAGAGCCTTCATTCACACCTGGAGAGTGTGAAGGGAGGCGTGGTGATCCTAATGGAGTCCTCAGAGTCACCCACTCGCCTCTCGGCCTTCCCCAGAATTTTTCTATGTCCCTTCGCATCAGCCCAAAATCATTCTGCAACAAGTCAATCTTGGCCATTGGAGTAGTTTTACAGCCGGAGATGGCCTGCATTAGAGCCTGGAAGTGATCCTCCTATACCATTGCAGGATCCAACGATGGAGTCTGGGTCACCATGTGCGTGCTGGCGGGATGGGTCTGCTTCCTCTGCTGTGGAGACGCCTTAGGAGCGGAGCAACTCTTCCATCGAGAACCAGATTTGCTCCTTTTCATACCCGTAAATCACCGGGTAGTGTTGGCAGTGGATATTTAATTGTAAATCCTGTGTTAATCGGATAAAATAATCAGGTAGGAGTGGAGCTCCGATTACACGTGTCCGCTCAGGTCACTAGCTTGACCACACCCCCGTGGAGGTCATCCTTACTGCACAACTTTGCAGACATTCCGTCTTTCGTAGCCTGGAGGTGAAATGGGAATCCCCAGCAATGATTTGCGCCTGCCGCCCTCATAGCTTCCAGAAGAGGATGAAGAGCTTTGCATTGCAACAGTGTGCAGTGAGACAAATCCTGGTAAAAAAAACAGGTGAGCCCCATCAAAATCAAAATAAGGTTGCTTACGCATGAATTGCACAATTTGTTCCTTGACCGTAAACTTGTGCAGTTTACAAATTATGTCTCTGAAAAGGCAATCTGAGGGTCCTGTGTGCTCTATCAATTTCAATAGGTACAGTGGGGGACAAATCCAGGATCTCCCTGAATATATCTTGTAGTGTAGGGATAATGTCCTTGTCAGCAGTTGCCTCAGTCAGCCCACGGATGTGGACATTAGAGCGGCGACTACGATTTTCATTTAGCTGGCACACCAGAGCCTCAAACTGTTGATCCTGGATCATACACTTGTCTCTGAGCTGGGTAATAGTAGGAAGGGAATCCTCAAATCTTTGTTCCAGTGTCTCCATTCTATTACCCAGCTGCGTGGTATCTGTCTTAAGTTGTTCAACTTCCTGTGTCAGGGCCTTCTCTACCCTACAGGTAAATTGCTCCAGGTCCTCCATGGTAGGGAGAGACCATATGTGTTGCCTCAGATCCCTGTCTCCATGCAGCTCTGAAACATCTGAGCACTGGTCTTGGGAGGTGGAGGAGCCAGGAGACTCTGGAGGGGCTTTATCACTCACCATGCTTGGTGATGTGATATGGGAGACAGACGGCTACAGAGAGGAGTGGGTCGCGGGAGGAGCATCTTTACCTTTGCCCCACCATGTGGCTGTCCTCCGTCGGTGAAGAAGGCATTTATGGAGCCCTGGATGGCCTTTGCTGTGTTCCACGGCTGTGATTATGCCCTGCGGCATTGAGACATCCCTCTGTGTGCCTAAAAGCAGCTGTGTAAGCCCCGGTAGATGCTTGTGAATAGGGATGGGCCAAACACCCCCCCCCATTCGGTTCGCACCAGAACATGCGAACAGGCAAAAAATGTTTTCGAACACGCGAACACCGTTACAGTCTATGGGACACGAACATGAAAAACAAAAGTGCTAATTTTAAGTCTTAAGGCTTTAGGCTTATATGCATGGTATTGTCTTAAAAAGTGTTTGGGGACCTGGGTCCTGCCCCAGGGGACATGTATCAATGGGAAAAAAAAGTTTTAAAAACGGCCATTTTTTCAGGAGCAGTGATTTTAATAATGCTTAAAGTGAAACAATAAAAGTGTAATATTCCTTTAAATTTCGTACCTGGGGGTGTCTATAGTATTCCTGTAAAGTGGCGCATGTTTCCCGTGTTTAGAACAGTCTGACAGCAAAATGGCAAAAAGGAAAAAAGTCATTTAAAACTACTCGCGGCTATAATGAATTGTCGGTCTGGCAATACACACTAAAGTTCATTGATAAAAACGGCATGGGATTCCCCCACAGGGGTACCCCGAACCAAAATTTAAAAAAAAAGCGTGGGGTTCCCCCCAACTTCCATACCAGGCCCTTCAGGTCTGGTATGGATATTAAGGGCAACCCTGCGCCAATTTTTTTTTTTTAATGGCGTGGGGGTCCCCCTCAAAATCCATACCAGACCCTTCAGGTCTGGTATGTATTTTAAGGGGAAACCTGCGCCAAAATTTTTTAAAAAATGGCGTGGGGTCCCCCCAAAAATCCATACCAGACCCTTTACCTGAGCACGCAACCTGGCAGGCTGCAGGAAAAGGGGGGGATGAGAGAGCACCCCCCTCCTGAACCGTACCAGGCCACATGCCCTCAACATTGGGAGGGTGCTTTGGGGTAGCCCCCCAAAACACCTTGTCCCCATGTTGATGGGGAGAAGGGCCTCTGTCAGGAAAGGTCTCCTCCGCTGGTGATATTGATCATTTGGCATGCAGTACTGAGGTCCACCCGCAGGTGTCTCCTGGCAGTTCGGAGCTGTCAGAAGAGCTCTTTCCTGCAAGTATTCTATCACCTTTGGGCTGCAGTACTGACGTCCACCAGCGGAGGAATCCTGGCAGTATGGAGCAGGTATTCCCCTCTGCAGACAGGTGTCACCTGACTTTAATTAGCAGAACTGTAGTATAAATACCCGGCAAGTGCACATTTATGTTGCCCTGGTATTGTTCCTTGAGCCCTGACCTGTATCCTGTTACCCTGATTCCTGATTCCGTAGCCTGAACCTGTAGCCTGAACCTGAACCTGAAGCCTGATTCCTGGAACCTGTTGATCCTGTTTCCTGTCCGTTACCTGAACCCTGGACCCTGGACTGAGCCTTGTACCTGACCCGTCCTTCCTGTGATCCATCCATCCTCTCTTGTCCTGTTTATCTCCCTTCCCAGCTACTGATTCCCTGTTTATGACCCCGGCCTGTCTGGACTACGATTCTGGTACTCCCTCTTGCTACATATGCTGGTTGGTTTTATATCACTGATTGTTGGTTGTTCACTCTGTATTGGTGGTGTGTTCACATATTATTATTATTATTATTATTCAGGATTTATATAGCGCCAACAGTTTACGCAGCGCTTTACAATATAAAAGGGAGACAATACAGTTATAATACAATACAATACAATAGGATTAAGAGGGCCCTGCTCAGAAGAGCTTACAATCTAATAGGGTGGGGCAAGTGGTACAAAAGGTTGTAACTGTGGGGAATGAGCTGGTGGAAGTGGTAGGAGATTAGTTGGAGACATGATAGGCTTTCCTGAAGAGATGAGTTTTCAGGGATTGCCTGAAGGTAGCAAGAGTAGGGGATAGCCGGATAGATGGAGGTAGCGAGTTCCAGAGGATGGGAGAGGCTCTGGAGAAATCCTGGAGACGAGCATGGGAGGAAGAGATGAGAGAGCTTGAAAGCAGGAGGTCTTGAGAAGAGCGGAGAACATGCATTTTCCTTAATAAACTTACTTTCACCTATTTATGTCTGGTTCACTCTGTCGCAGTCACACAGTTCTGGTCACATCTGGTTTATGACAGAATATCAGGGCCATCCCTGACCAGAAGTGGCTGCACAGGGGAACCATTTTGATTCAGTTGGTTGCAAACATGAATGCCGATGAGGTTATTTATTTTTCTCTGCTGGAATCTGAAAGTAGTGATTATTGACCCCAGGCTTTGAAAGGATGGTCTAGTGACCAGTTGTTTGCCACTATCCATTTGGCTCACTCCCTGGTCGATCAGGGTTATATATTGTTTGGGGAGGTGCAGCCTTTGATAAAGATCTGTACTGAGCTGGCCCTGCCCTGTATCCCAGAGGGCCGTGATGATTTCACTCCTCCTTTTGATATGAATCAGGTTGTATCCCTAGTTGGCTTTTTGAAGATGATCCAGCCGATTTTTGTGCGCACTATTCAGCGTGTTCCCCACAGGTGATTGCTGAGTGCATTGTGTCTGCTCAGTCTTTTGTTAGACAGGGAGATTTAAAAGCACAGTTTGTACAACCTATACTTTCAGCATGGTCTGACATGGTGCAAGCAGCTCCAGCCAAACAAACCACCTCTGCCACCAAACACCAGCCTACCCAAATGTATGTTTCCTCATCACCCATGTCAACCGCAGTTGCAGCTCAGTATACGCTGCTGCCAACCAAATACTCATATCCAGTCTCTGCTCCCTGTACCTATCCTGCATTCAACCCACCTGCCTCTTCTCAGCTGCCTATAGACCCACAGGAACTTCCCCCAGCTACCATTACCTCTTCTCTACCATATCCCAATCCTCCTCTCCAGTCTGCTGCACCCCTCACCTACAGAGCTTCAGTGGCTAAGCCAAAGAAAAAACGAAAGTTTTTTCCAACCAAGACGATCCTGCCAGTAACCCAACCTGCCTCCGCACCAGCTAATTCAACCGAGTCTGACGTCCAAGTGCTTGCTACCCAGTCTGACGTCCCAGTGCTTGATACCCAGTCTGAAATCCCAGTGCCTGCCTTCCAGCCTGAAGTCTCGGTGCCTGCCTTCCAGCCTGATGTATCGGTGCCTGCCTTCCAGCCGGATGTCTCAGTGCCTGCCTTCCAGCTTGATGTCTCCACTTTCCAGTCTGATGTCTCAGTGCCTGCCTTCCAGCCTGATGTACCTGCCTTCCAGCCTGACGTGCCTGCCTTCCAGCCTGATGTCTCGGTGCCTGCCTTCCAGCCTGATATACCTGCCTTCCAGCCTGATATACCTGCCTTCCAGCCTGATGTCTCGGTGCCTGCCTTCCAGCCTGATGTCTCGGTGCCTGCCTTCCAGCCTGATGTATCAGTGCCTGCCTTCAAGCTGGATGTCTCGGTGCCTGCCTTCCAGCTTGATGTCTCCACTTTCCAGTCTGATGTCTCGGTGCCTGCCTTCCAGCCTGATGTACCTGCCTTCCAGCCTGACGTGCCTACCTTCGAGTCAGATGTGTCCACCTTCCAGCCTGATGTCTCGGTGCCTGCCTTCCAGCCAGATGTCTCTGTGCCTGCCTTCCAGCTTGATGTCTCCACTTTCCAGTCTGATGTGCCCGCTCTCCAGCCTGATGAGCCCGCTTTCCAGCTTGAAGTGCCCGTGCCTGCTGCCCAGCTTGAAATGCCCGTGCCTGCTGCCCAGCTTAAAGTGCCCATGCCTGCTGCCCAGCCTGAAGTGCCCGAGCCTGCTGCCCAGCCTGAAGTGCCTGTGCCTGCTGCCCAGCCTGAAGTGCCCGTGCCTGCTGCCCAGCTTGAAGTGCCCGTGCCTGCTGCCCAGCTTGAAGTGCCCATGCCTTCTGCCCAGCTTGAAGTGCCCGTGCCTGCTGCCCAGCTTGAAGTGCCCGTGCCTGCTGCCCAGCTTGAAGTGCCTGCTGCCCAGCTTGAAGTGCCTGCTGCCCAGCTTGAAGTGTCTGCTGCCCAGCTTGAAGTGTCTGCTGCCCAGCTTGAAGTGCCTGCTGCCCAGCCTGAAGTGCCTGTGCCTGCTGCCCAGCCAGAAGTGTTCCTGTCTGCTGCCCAGCCTAAAGTGCCCGTGTCTGCTGCCCAGCTTGAAGTGTCTGCTGCCCAGCTTGAAGTGTCTGCTGCCCAGCTTGAAGTGTCTGCTGCCCAGCTTGAAGTGCCTGTGCCTGCTGCCCAGCCTGAAGTGCCTGTGCCTGCTGCCCAGCCTGAAGTGTTCCTGTCTGCTGCCCAGCCTGAAGTGCCAGTGCCTGCTGGCCAGCCTGAAGTGTCCCTGTCTGCTGCCCAGCCTGGAGTGCCCCTGTCTGCTGCCCAGCCTGGAGTGCCCCTGTCCGCTGCCCAGCCTGGAGTGTTCCTGTCCGCTGCCCAGCCTGGAGTGTTCCTGTCCGCTGCCCAGCTTGGAGTGTTCCTGTCCGCTGCCCAGCCTGGAGTGTTCCTGTCCGCTGCCCAGCCTGGTGTGTTCCTGTCCGCTGCCCAGCCTGGTGTGTTCCTGTCCGCTACCCAGCCTGATGTGCCACTGCTTTCTGCCCAGCTTGAGTTGCCCGCTGCCCGGCCGGACACCATGGACTTTCCCCAGCAACAGCTAGTTGGAGCGTCCGGAGGTCGCTCCTTCGAGGGGGGATACTGTCAGGAAAGGTCTCCTCTGCTGGTGATATCGGCATGATATTGGCATGCAGTACTGACGTCCACCAGCAAGGTGTCTCCTGGCAGTTTGGAGCTGTCAGAAGAGCGCTTTCCTGCAAGTATTCTATCACCTTTGGGCCGCAGTACTGGCGTCCACCAGCAGAGGAATCCTGGCAGCATGGAGCAGGTATTCCCCTCTGCAGACAGGTGTCACCTGACTTTAATTAGCAGAACTGTAGTATAAATACCTGGCAAGTTCACATTTATGTTGCCCTGGTATTGTTCCTTGAGCCCTGACCTGTATCCTGTTACTCTGATTCCTGATTCCTGATTCCTGAACCTGAAGCCTGATTCCTGGAACCTGTTGATCCTGTTTCCTGTCCGTTACATGAACCCTGGACCCTGGACTCTGAGCGTTGTACCTGACCCATCCTTCCTGTGATCCATCCATCCTCTCTTGTCCTGTTTATCTCCCTTCCCAGCTACTGATTCCCTGTTTATGACCCCAGCCTGGCTTGACTACAATTCTGGTACTCCCTCTTGCTACATATGCTGGTTGGGTTTATATCACTAATTGTTGGTTGATCACTCTGTATTGGTGGTGTGTACACATATGCATTTTCCTTAATAAACTTACTTTCACCTATTTATGTCTGATTCACTCTGTCGCAGTCACACAGTTCTGGTCACATCTGGTTTATGACAGCCTCATTCCCACAACCCTTGCCAGGTGGTTGTGGGGGTCTGCGGATGTGGGGCTTTTTGGAATCTGGAAGCCCCCTTTAACAAGGGGACCCCCAGATCTCAACCCCCCCTGTGTGAATTGGTAATGGTGTACAAATGTACCCCTGACATTTCACAAAAAAGTGTCAAAAATTTTAAAAAAAGACAATAGACGGTTTTTGACAATTCCTTTATTAATGTCTTCTTCTTTCCCCGCTTCTTCTTCCATCTTCTTCTGGTCTTCCTTCGGTGTTCTTCTTTCACATAAACGGGTGACCCCGCTCCCCTCTGACAACACAGGGAAAGCCATAGGGAAGTCATAGTGCGTCAGAGGGGGGAGGGGTCACCGGGTGGCCCCGCCCTCCATTATATAAGAGCTGTCACCTGAACAGAAGCATCACACAGCGGGAGACTCCCATTGAGGCGGATCGGAGGACGAAACGGAGAAGAAGAGGCTGGAGCAAGATGCCGGACGAGAAGACCGGAGGAAGAAGCAGAGGAAGATAGAGGAAGAAGCGGGGGAAGAACAAGATGGAAGAAGAAGAAGAACACAGAAGGAAGACCAGACTGTTCTAAACACTGCTGTCAGACTGTTCTAAACACGGGAAACATGTACCACTTTACAGGCATATTATAGACACCCCCCAGGTACGAAATTTAAAGGAATATTACACTTTTATTGTTTCACTTTAAGCATTATTAAAATCACTGCTCCCGAAGAAACGGCCTTTTTTAAAACTTTTTTTTGCATTGATACATGTCCCCTGGGGCAGGACCCAGGTCCCCAAACTCTTTTTATGACAATAACTTGCATATTAACCTTTAAAATTAGCACTTTTGATATCTCCCATAGACTTTTAAAGGGTGTTCCGCGGCTTTCGAATTTGCCGCGAACACCCCAAATTGTTCGATATTCGGCGAATGGGCGAACAGCCAATATTTGAGTCGGACTCATGTTCGACCCGAACATAAAGCCCATCCCTACTTGTCAAGCAGCGTTCTGTGAGGAGCCTTGGAGCTATGCTGCCTCACTCAGTTATGCCCAACCCACGCCCCCTATGGTTTTCTTTTATCCATACACAAGGGATTCCTGTAGGAAGATTCACTAAGAGTTAAATAATGGCCAATAAAATGCTTTAAAATAGCGCTTGTGGTAAATCAGTTTTAAAAGTGCAATTCACTAAGAATTTTGCGTTAATTAACTAATGTGGTGTTTGATTGAGCCGTAATTAACGCATTTTTTCATGCAGTAATTTATCGCATTAAAGATGGTTGCTAAGGAGTTGGCCAGGAATCTGGCCGATGCGTCCTTAACAATGGATGACTCATCATCTGTCAGCGGCGTCCACGCTGACAGCTGAATGTAAAAAAACAGCAAGGGGTCCCACCCAATGCATACCAGGCCCTTCGGGTTTGGTATGGGTTTTAAGGGGAACCTCACGGCAAAATTAAGAAAAAAAGTTGTGAGGTCTCTGCCCCCTCAAAGCACCTAGTCCCCATGTTGATGGGGACAAGGCCCTCCTCCCCACAATCCTGGGCTGTGGTTGTGTGGGTCTACAGGTGGGTGGCTTATCGGAATCAAGACCCCACCCTGCAGTGACATGAAAAGGGGGGGACCCCCGGGTGACATCACCGGGCAGCCTGCTCTTACCGATTTAAGAACTGTCAATTGGCAGAGCAGGCAGACTGCTGGAGCATTTGTCGCAAGCGGAGCTTTTTTCTTCTTTTTTTTGGGCCTGGTAATGGCGGCGGTTGTCATGATTGATGATAGATCTATAGCAGGGGACAATTTTTTACATTTTTGAATAAAGGAACTGTCAAAAACTTTTGTACTGCCTTTATTCACTTTTACACTTTTGTGGTGAATGGGTAGCGGTACTATGTACCCAATACTTATTTACATAGGGGGATCTGGGGCACCCTTGTTAAAGGGGGCTTCCAGATCCTGATAAGCCCCCCACCTGCAGACCCCACAACCACAGCCCAGGGTTGTGAGGAAGAGGCCCATGCTGAGGGCATGTGGCCTGGTATGGTTCAGGAGGGGAGGCTCGTCCACACCCCCCCTTGCGTTTTCCTGACCTGCCGGGCTGCATACTTGGATTAAGGTCTGGTATGGAGCAGACCAGTCCATTTTTAAAAAAAAAAATTGGCTTGGGGTTCCTCTTAAAATCCATAAAAGACCCAAAGGGCCTGGTATGCATGGGGGTGAGGCATGCTGTTTTGCTAATGAGTCATCTATTGTTAAGGACACGACATTCATTGTTAAGGACGCGGCCATTCCTTAGCAACCAGCTATTTGGGGGGGGCGGGGCACGCTGTTTCTGACAAATACAACATGTGATACCACCAGTAAAACCCTAGTGATAAATATTGCATGTTTTTTTGCTCTCTGTTCCTTTTGTGAATTCAACTTAAGAGCTTACCGCATGGCTTTTGGATGATATTTACCAACAAATTTTTCATTTTGCGGTAAATATCGCATAATCGTTATCTTTTGGTGAACTGGACTTTATTTACTGCATGCGATCATTTATGGAAATAAGTCACGTGACCGTGTTATCGCATGCGGTAAACATTAGTGAAATGACCCCAAAGGCTGTAAATCCACTTTGTGGGCAACAAATACCTTTGCAAACCCAGATAGCACCTTGCAAAAATGGTGATGACATAATCACTGTGCTAAACATAGTCTATGAAGAGAGCAGAGCTGTGGGGGGGAAGGGGGTATAATAAGGTTGATATTCCTGGTGTGACTGACTGTGAACACTGCACACTGGACCTCATGCAACTTGGGTTCTGTGCCTCGCCACTCTTCCTTCAGACTCTGGGACCTTGATTTCCAAATGAAATGCAAAATGATCCACAATCCGTGATGATTTGGGGAGCCATGTCATCTGCTGGTGTTGGTCCACTGTGTTTTATCAAGTTCAAAGTCAGTGCAAACCTCTACCAGGAAATTCAAGAGCACTTCATGCTTCCCTCTGCTGACCAGCTTTATTGAGATGCTGATTTCATTTTCCAACAGGACTTGGCACCTGCCCACACTGCCAAAAGTACCAATACCTGGTTTAATGATCATGGTATTACTGTGCTTGATTGGCTAGCAAACTCACCTGACCTAAAAACCATAGAGAATCTGTGGGGTATTGTAAAGAGGAACATGAGAGACACCAGACCCAACAATGCAGATGCGCTGAAGGCCACTATTAAAGCAACCTGGGCTTCCATAACACCTCAGCAGTGCTACAGGCTGATCGCATCAATGCCACTCCACATTGATGCAGTAATTCATGCAGAAGGAGCCCCGACCAAGTATTTAGCGCATACTATACTGTACATGGACATACTTTTCAGTAAGCCAACATTTCTGTATTAAAAATCCTTTTTTTTTATTGGTCTTATGTAATATTAAAATTTTCTGGGATACTGAATTTTGGGTTTTCACTTGCTGTAAGTCATAATAATCCAAATTAAAAAAAAAAAAAAAAGAAATGCTTGAAATATATGCATCTATGTTAAATATATGAGTCTTACTTTTTGAATTGAATTACTGAAATACATTAACTTTTTGATGATATTCTAATTTTTGGAGATGCATCTGTAGATAGATAGATAGATAGATAGATAGATAGATAGATAAATAGATAGATAGATAGATAGATAGATAGATAGATAGATAGATAGATAGATAGATAGATAGATAGATAGATAGATAGATAGATAGATAGATAGATAGATAGATAGATAGATAGATAGATAGATAGATAGATAGATAGATATTTTTATTTTTTTATTTTTTTTATTTATGTCAAAATATTATTCTTTTAGCAATTTAATATGTTTATATCTAAATAGAAAAGTGATGTTATTCATTGCAGGACAATGATGTCTTCATAGAACCATGTTCATTCTGCAGTCCCAATTTCCTTTGGGACCCAACCAAAACTTCCTTACCTGTTCTATTCTGCTAAATTATTTACACTAGGTTGAAAAGTAAAGTACTTGACCTTTCTGATCTCTAAGTGATGCTTTCTCTGTTCTTTAGCTTGACTGATCTTGTTCTGGAAGATTAGATATTACTTTGTACTTTCCTTTAGTTAATCCACATGTCTAGTAACTGTAAAGAAGTATGTTATAAACGCAAACTCCTTTGCCCATGTTGGTGATAGCCCAAGACCACACAGAAACTTTACATTAAAATGATTCAGTTGTATGCTTCTAATTTATTTAATGGCATACATGTTACAAAGTGTGATAATTTAGAAATCATCTTACATGCCATAATTAACAACAGTCCTACATTAGAATGTAGGACATGATTGTGTACATCCAAATCCCTTAACATTCCCTCATATCTCCTCAACTCTGCCCAGATATGCCAAAACATAACTATTTTTAATGAAACTATCATGTTTTTCCTAGAAGCTCACAGAAAAATAGACAGCTCAGGTCAGAGCCGCTGTACTAACTAACCGAATGTTAGTACAGCCAACCTCCCCTGCTGTTCTATTCTGTTCTGACAGAGGGATGGCCCCCCACCAGAACACGCTATTTGCTGAGAGCGATGATCGGGAGCAGGTTGGCAGAACTTTTTTTGGTCATGCCCCTTCAACAGACGGCCGGCTTCTGTCGGACTGGCTACAGTACACACAGGCTGAAGTTTCTATTGAACCGCCTGATGCCGCCCGACATTCGGCCTGTGTGTATGGAGCTTTAGTGCCACCAGGCCCCACCCTTCTTTCTTACTATCTCTGATGGAGTTTTTAAAGGAAAGTGCACAGACCTCAACATTTTGCATCATTTGTTGACCTGTAAAATTGTAATTTTTGTGAATGAATAACCAGGGGTACCATATACCCCTTACTCATTCACATTATTTAAAAGGGGGTTCCAGATTTTGATAAGCCTCCCACCTGCAGACCCCCAAATCCACAGCCAAGGATGTGGGGAAGAACACCTTGTCCTCATCAACTTGGTGACTGGGTGCTTTGCCAGGAAAGCCCTCTCTGGCAAGGCACCCTCTCCTTGTTGAGGGAATGTGGCACCCTCTCCTTGTTGAGGGAATGTGGCCTCAAATGGTTCAGGAATAGGATGCATACTTGCTGTCCCCATTTTTTGGCTATGTTTGGATAAGAGCCTGGTATGGATTTTGGGTTGGACCCTACATCATTCTTTTATTGTTGTGGGGTACCCTCCTAAATTCCATACCAGATAAGCATGTGTTATAGATATTGGGGAGGACCCAGCATTTATTTTTTTTTCTTTTGCAAGGGGTTCCCCCATAAAATTAATTCCAGCCCCTCATCATGGATAAGGGTGTGGTATTGATTTTGTCTGGGAATACACACTGTTTGTTTTTGTTTGTTTGCTTTTTTGTTAATTTGCGGTAATTTATTAATTTTTTTCTAAAATCAATACAGACTATTATCCCAGTTAGGGGTCTGGTAAAAATGTTAAGGGAGTACCCTCTGCAAAAGAAAAGAAAAAAAGGAATGGGGTTTTCTGGGTGACTTCATTGACCATATTTGGTCAGTAATGTCACCAGGGATAAACTTCCCTAGCTGGGGGGTTATCAATTATGGTGAGCCTTTGTCAAGAGCGAATGTGTCAGTGGGTCAGCATGTTTTTGTTTTGACAGGTCAATGGGTGTCGATCATCGTGATTGATGTGGATCTACATAGCTGAACAATGTCAATGACAATGTATTAACATTTTGGGATTCTTTTCCTTTTATTAGGACTTTTCCAAAGATGTGTGTTTGTTTATTTACTTTTCAGATTTTTTGTGAATGAGTAACCAGGGGTACTTTGTACCCCTTACTCTTTCACATAGGGGTGAATCTTATTTTAAAGAGGGCTTCCAGATTTTTGATAAGTCCCCTCTCCACAGACACCCACAAGGGTTGTGGGCAAAAGATCCTTGCACTCATCAACATGGGAACAAGGTTCTATGGGGGGCATTCTGACAAGGTACCCTCATCATAATGAGGGCATGTGACCTTATGGTTGAGACGAAGGAAGTTGTATGCTTACTGCCTGCCCTTCCTGATCAGCCAGGCTGCATGCTTAGATAAGGGTCTGGTGTGTGTGTTTTCTTGTCTTCTCCCTCAAAAAATCCTTTTATGCTTGGAGGAAGGCAGCGGCTTGCATCCTAGCAACTAAAGACATGACCTGTACAGTGGGAAGTTCTCATTTAGTGATGGTTGGATAATTGCCCTATTGATTTATTTCACACTATTTTTTATATGAATAATAAAAAAATATGTACAATGTACAAGATGGGTACAGGTACAGTTCTGTAAAGCACAAAGCACAAAATTCTGGACTGCCGCACTCGTAGATTTGCCTTGTTTATTTAAAAGGTTCACATCAAATTCAAAGGTAACAGCAGACAGGAAAAGAGCTGACGTTTCGCACTAACTAGCTATGAGTAAGCATTAAAGTTAGTGCGAAACGTCAGCTCTTTTCCTGTCTGCTGTTACCTTTGAATTTGATGTGAACCTTTTAAATAAACAAGGCAAATCTACGAGTGCGGCTGTCCAGAATTTATTCCTGTTTATCGTTACCGAAATAATAAACCGTAAAGAAGTCCAAAGCAGTATTTACTGTCAAGTTACCTAAACCTCCATATTTTGGGGTCAAAGTATAGTTTTGAATAAGATTGGTGAATAATGAGTCTTGTCTAGCAGCAAATGTAGGCCTGTTCACAAAATACTCTGTTTATTTCACCCGTTAGCCAAATGATGTACACCCCAAGTTTGCAAAAATCTTGTCTGGGAGCAAAAGAGGAACTCATCCCGAACAATTAGCAATCAAGAGTTATCTATACAGTACCTTTGTTCCCGACATTTGGTTGACATTAAATTTGCATCAAATTTCAAGAATTGTGAGCAACACCCTCTGCACTGGGTTACCCACCAGTTTGTCTGGTGTACTGGACTGATATCGTTTGGAGAAGATAGTAATTAATTCATATCTGAACTATTTTTATTTTAATAGATTTTTATTTAGTTTTTGAAGTCATAACAATATGGAAGAAAAAAATACTGCATATACAACAATGGGTAGATGAGTTTACAATCACAGCATTATAAAAAATGTTTATCTAGTGTGCTATCCATAAGGGTGAAAATTATTTCAAAACTATCAATTTAGGGTAAAAATATTCTTGCATAGAGATATGTTTGCATTTACTGCAGTAGAAGTGGGGCATGGAGGTGCACTCCAGCACTTCCCTCTATGGAAGTGCACTCAGTGGCTATTAAGAGGCATAATTAACCAACCAGTGAGGGTGAGATGAGAGCAAAAAGAACAGGCTAAGAAGAGAAATTCAGGCAGAATGTAAGAAAGATGGATGTAAGATGGATGAACAGTGGCAATTTTTATCAGCTTTTAACAGAACAGTTGTATCCCAAACAAAACCCTTATTACAATAGGCTACCCTCTTTCGAATAAATCCTAGAACCCTCCCAACCCTCCCTTCCCCTCCCAACCCCCCTGGCCTCACCTCTCTTGCTTCACCTCCCTCACCCCTGCTGCAGGCCTCTCATCTTGCCCTGACTCGTTTTCCACCATCTGGCAGTATCTAGACCTCTATACTACTATACTAAATGCCCCATATCTCAGACGCTCTTAAGGAGTCTTTAAACTCCACCCATTTTGGGCATCCTCCTCCAGAATCCACCTCCCAAACCAGTCCTCCATCCCAGGTGCAAAATATTCAGTGTCCTTGAGCGGGATTAAGGGAAAATTAAACTCCCAGTGCTCCCTTTTGTGCAATGTGTCCCCGGCTTTAAGTGCATGTCTTGTGATATCCTGTGTTTCGGCGCTACATTTTCTTAAGTGTGGTGGTATCCATACAATCTTGTCCATCGTGGTTTTACAAATTATATTTTCCATTTTTACCCATTGTTTTTCTTTATTTTTTTTGACCCAATCTATTACTCGTGCTAAAGCAATTGCCTTGTGGTATTTACGAATATCTGGTGCTCCCCACCCACCCTTGCCCTTGTCTTTAGATAACTGAGTGAAATTTAAACAGTGTTTTTTTCCTCTCCAAATAAATCTCAAAAACATTGTGTGTAGGCTTCGGAGGTACGCTTGTGGTAGTGGAAGCATCTGCATTTTGTATGTGATTTTGGGTAGAATTACCATTTTATATATACCAATTCTACCTCCCCAGGATAACTGCCCTTGTGAGATTCTGTTCAGCTCTTGCTTTATTTCATTGAGAAAGGGCATAAAGTTAGCTTGGAACAGGGTCTCTTTTGAGGTAGTTATTTTGACTCCTAAATAGTTAAGTTCTTTTTTCTCCCAAATGAATGGGAAGTGTTTTTGATATGAATAGTCTCTAAGTTTACTTTTGTTGATGTCTAGCGTTTCCGATTTGGTCGAATTGACCTTAAAATTGGAAAGCTTCCCGTATTCTGTTAATGTCGATATAATATTCGGGAGATTGGTCCTCGGGTGCTTGATATAAAGCAAAATATCTTCTGCAAAGGCAGCCAATTTATACTCATCTTTATCGATCTTTAACCCGCTAATATCCGGGTTTTGTCTAATCCTAGAGAGGAGAGGTTCGAGGGCCAACACAAATAGTAGCGGGGAAAGAGGACACCCCTGTCCTGTGCCGTTGTACATTTCGAATGGCTCCGAGAGTAGATCGTTTACTCTCACTCTCGCTGTGGGTCGGGAATATAATGCCTTTATCCATTTGAGGGTTCTATCCCCAAGTCCAATCCCCTCCAACGTGCACATCATGAAGCCCCAGTCTACTCTGTCAAACGCTTTCTCGGCATCGATCGACAAGAGTAGACCTGGGGCTCCACTCTCTTTGATTTTTTGTACTACCAAGAGTGTTTTAATACAATTATCTCGTCCCTCTCTTCCCGGTATAAACCCGACCTGGTCAGTGTGTATGATCTTGTTTATTATTTGTTTCAATCTTTGCACCAGCACTTTGGCAAAAAGTTTCGTATCAACGTTTAGGAGCGAGATGGGCCGATAACTGGAGCAAAGTGTACTATCTTTATCGTCTTTCAAGATGATGGCTATGATGGCTTCCGATGCTTCTCTCCTCATTTCACCTTTTTCTCCAATCTCATTCATATAAGAACACATTTTGGGGATTAGATAATCCTGATATTTTTTACAATATAAGACTGTTAACCCATCAGGGCCAGGGCTTTTGCCTGTTGGCGTTTCTTTAAGTGCCTTTCTTACTTCCTCCTCTGTTATAGGGGCCTCTACAGAATTTTGTTCCATTTCCATGATTTTGACCAATCCTATCTCTTTTAGATAGTTCTTAATTTTCTCTCGTTTTTGTTACCTCCCCTCCTGGGTGTCGTTTTTGTTGATTGCGTACAACCCTCCATAATATTCCTGGAAGATTGTCGCTATATCTTTATCAATGTATCTGATGTCCCCTGTCCTTGTTTTTATTTTGTCAATATAGTTGGCACTTTTCTTTTTCTTAAGGATCTTTGCCAAAAATTTACCAGGTCTGTTGCCACCTACATATCTTTCTTTTTTGACGAGGTTATATATCTTTCGAGTTTCTTGTTAAATTAGTTCCCGCATAGCTTGTCTCTTCCTGCATAGGTCAACCAAGACCTCCCCATCCCCAGTTTTCTTATGTTGTTGTTCTAGGGCATATATTTGTTTTTGCAGGAGTAATTTATCTTTCTCCTTTCTTCTCTTTTCCTCTGAATCCACCATCATTAAGATACCTCTGATGTATGCTTTATGAGCCTACCAGACTGTGGCCTCTGAAGTCTCACCCGGAACATTCATTTTAAAATAGAGTTCTAGCTCTTCTTTTATTCGCTTATCGATTATTCTGTCATGTAAGAGATCTTCATTTAGTCTCCAGCTATAGCACGAGTTTTTACGCTCCCCTATTTTCAACAATAGACTTACAGGTGGATGGTCTGAGAAGGTCGTTGTTCCGATATTTGTACACTCAATCTCCTCAAGGAGGCAGTGTTCTATAAGAAAAAAGTCCAGTCTAGAGTACGTCGCATGGACGGGGGGGTAATATGTGTAGTCATTATAATGTTAAACATTATAATGTTGCATCCTCCATACATCAACGAGTTGACATTGGCGCAGCTTTTTTTTCAGTTTATTCAGCCATACTCCTCCCATCCCCCGTGCATGCGACGTACTGTCCTTCTCTGGCTCCATACACAAATTGAAATCTCCTGCAGTTATGACACCCCCCTTCTTAAATTCCTCAAATTTTGCTAGAACTCCCAATAAATATCTACTAGCGTTCTTATTCAGGCCATACACGTTTGCCATTGAACAGTCTGACCCGTTAAGTTTGCCTCTTAGGAACAAAGAGCGCCCCTCTGAGTCGGTAATTCTCTCCTCTAGCTTAAACCTAACTTCCTTAGCAAACCCAATTGCCACTCCTTTTGCGCCCCTGGTTGGGGAATCAGCATAAAACCAGACTGCATAGTCCCTGGAAAAGATGCTCTGTTTCTTACCCAGGAAGAGATGCGTCTCCTGTAATAGAACTATGTCTGCTTTCAAGAATTTCATCTCCCCCATTATGTTCATACTTTTTATGGAGGAATTTAAGCCTCTTACATTATATGAGATTATATGTAGCCTAGACATCTCTTTCTGTCAACGGTGATGGGTAGTTTGCATAATCTTACTAACCTAAGAGGTGAAAGACAATGAGGTAAGTACTTTCTTCCTGAGCCCCTCTCTCCCCTCCACCACCCAACCCCTCCACCTCCCCATCCCAACCTCAGCGCACCCCCCTCCCCCCTACTTGTTTGGGGGTAGTGGGTCTCCCTAGGGCCCAAATAACCGTGGCCCCACTAACGCCTCCCGGCCCCTCGGTTGACCCCCTGGAGGTTGAGCTCAAAATGATCATCGCTGGGTCAGATACTCCCCCCCCAAAATTGGGGGGCTCCCGTGCCTGTCCAACCCCCCATCCCCCCCACACCCATGCCCCCCCCGGCATCCCCATCTGCATTTTTAGATCAATACTATGTTTACTTTTTCCCTTAAGTCTAGTCCATCTTCGTTGCTGATCGTTTTGTTTTGAAGACTGGTTTCCAGGCTTCCAATTCTTCTGTAGTCTCTTGATTTACTATTTTTTCCCACCAGCCCAGGATTTACCAGTCCAATTAGGCAGGCTGGGAAACCCCAGGTGTATTGGACATCATGGGTTTTAAGGAGAGCCAGCAGAGGTTTCAAGGTTCTTCTCCTGGATAGCGTCTCCGCTGCCAGGTCTGGGAATATCTGCGGATTTGTCTCTCCAAATTTCACTCCAAATTTCACTGGTTGATTCTTCCTCATATTGGCCTTAATCTGCTCCTTATCTTGATAGTTGTGAAATTTTACGATAACATCCCTTGGGACATCCCCACTTATTTCAGCAGGTTTTCTTATCCTGTGCACTCTTTCAAGTTTTATTTTGCTACAGGGATCGAGTGGATTTATCAGGCCTCCAAAGATTATATCCATTTTTTCTTGTAAGTTCTCTTTATCTCCTTGGGTCTCTGGTAGGCCTCTAATCCGAAGGTTTTTCCTTCTGTTCTGGTTCTCTTGGTCTTTCTGCCTGTATAGTATGATTCTCTGCTCTTTCTGTATCTCTTCAATCTGGTTCTTAAGTCCTTTTATCTCCGCCTCTTGCCTGACCATCGTTGTTTCTGCGTCTTCAACTCTTTTTAGGATGTGGTTCATATTTTCACGCAATGTTTCTATTTCTCCTTTAATTGATGCTTCAAGCCTCGCAAACATTTCTGCCATTTCTCCCTTTGTTGGGAGCTGTTTATTTTGTTGGGGTTCCATTGTTATTACTTCGATTGGCTCGCTGCTTGCGGCGTGGCTGTCGATCTCGGATCTTCTTGTCCCTATTTCCCCGGGATATCTTTGCCACTATCATGCACCATATATTTTCTGATGGTTCCCGGGCTTACACTTGCTCTAGGTGGGTTTGCTGTTGTCCCCATCGTAGATTTACATCTCATTTTTTCCTGTTTACTGCGTTTAATACGTTTCGAAACAAGTGCCTACTTTCAACCTACTCGCTAGCCCCCCCCCTTTCTCTCGCTTCTACCCACACTCCCACCGGTCACAGTCCCAAGCTTGCAATCCCTAGTGTCCCCTGCTCTAGGGAAAGCACCTGAGTGTTTAAAGCATACGATAAATGATTAATCTACCGGGGGGTCCCAATTTTACTATGGTGGAGAATCCAACTTGTTATCCTCCTGTGAGTTGTGCAACTGCGTCTAATGGTATAGCTTGTAGATTATCCTGGCATTAGTAGCTCTAGAACCAGAGATTGCCAATATTCACTTGCAATCACTACGCGCTTTATTTTTAATTTTTTTATTTTTATTTTTTTCGCTTGAAATTGTCTTCTGTACTCAGCAGAATTTACCCCTAAGCAACAATAATAACTCTGTAGAGAAGGTCAGGGTAGGCCCATGAGGGTAGTCTCACAGTGGGTATATTAGCACCTGGTTCCCCCTTCTGTGCACTCCGCTTGAGCCTGGTATGCTGATAATCTATGCACAAGTCCACTTAGCAATCACAGAGTCTGCTCGTTTGAAAGCAAAGCAGTACAGCTACTTCATATGTCTCTTTCCTATTATAGTGTTATGCGATGTCATAAGATGTAATTTTGTCGTCATTAACATAGGTGTACATCCCGTATCAGTCCCTGTCATGGCAAGAGGCAGGTCGTGCCCATCTTACCTCAGCATACGGTGATTGTGCATTTTTACTAGAGTGGTGTACAGCCGTTATATAGGTTCCTGGCAGGGGGAAATGTGACAGATCTCTACCTTATACCATCAAGGGGGAACGGGGCACAGTGCAATAAAGCTCAGCGACAAAGTCGTATAGTCCCTAATTTCACAGTACAGCCTGAAGTCAACATGAGACTTTCTTCCTTATAGGTTGTCCTTATACATTATACATTGAATCAGCTTAGAATATAAACAGTCAGAGTCAATCGGATCTAAATAGTATCGGGCTACTTGCCTTTCTTCATACCACCGTTGCACAGAAGATCGCTGCGGCTTATATCCACTTATGGTGCACTTACCCCATCAGGTGGGCCTAAGCAATTTGCCTGGCTTTCATCCCCTATAGCTTTACTTTCGCCTTTACCCAGCACTGCTGCCTCCTCTGGTATTTCACCGTCGCTTTGCTGCTGCGGGTGTGCAGAAGCTTGTGGCTCCGTTTCCTGGGCTCTGTTCTCCATGAGTAGTGAGTGGTGAGTAGTGGTGTCTATCGCGGGGCTAGTCAGACTAGGCTAGTTGTGTCTGGGGTTTGTCGGTACTTCCCACTGTGTCTGCAGGCATCCTACTCAGCTTGTCTCCCAGATGCTGGTACGTGGGGCGCACACTCCGCACTCCACCTGATCCCGTTGCGGCCCGGTTTGCAGTGGGGGCGCCGGAGGGTTAAGGGCAGCGGGCCCAGAGGTATGCGGGGTCCGTGGGGGGGCTAAGGGGTGGCCAGCGTCTGAGCCGAAGCCAACCTCATGGGGAGAGACACACCAGGCATCACGGGCTTAGCATCGGCGCCAACTCGACGCACAACTTACGACTCCTCCCTCCAATAAGGTGGCTGATCTTAAGCTGCCCCCTAGAGGACATCCTGCCTCATTGGAGTTGTGCCTCCCCCTCTCTTCTCTCAGGCACCAAGTACAGTCAGTGACCTCATCATCCCCTCCCTCCTCGTCACTGGAGCAAACTTGGCAATATGCTGCAGCTGGGGGAACACGACTGCCAGTTTCTTGTCCTTCTTGGGCACCCCCTCTCTCTAGGCTCACGTTACAACCTTCTTCAACCTAGGAACCAACATCGAAGCCTTCAAATCCCTGCGCATCCTCCAGCAGCATGTACCCAACACTGTGGTCGAATAATTCTGGGGACTCCTCTGTGCATGATGTTGGGGCTACAGAAGGAGTTACTGTGGACAAGGAGCTGGTGGAATAGGCCACTTTGGCAGCTGCATTGGAAGGCAAACTACCCTGAGCCTGAGTGACAGAGGATGAGGAGGAAGAGGACGGCTTTGTTATCCACTCCACCAACTCTTCTGCATGTTCTGGTTCAATAACATGGCCAGCAGCAGAAAAAAAGGACAAGTGTACCCTATACCCACCTACAGAGGATGCACCATGTCCAGGACCAGCACTGTTGACTAAAGACACAGAGGCTGCTTGCCCTCTTTTAGTGGCCTGTAAGCGTCTGCCTTACCTTGATGTATATTTTGCTTTGCAACTCCACACTACACTGTATTAGATACTGTGTACACCACCAAAAGTGTAGTAGAAACTGTACACACTGTATTAGATACTGTGTAAACTGCCCGCACTGTGTTAGCAACTGTAATATGGCTGTACTGTATTGTGTACTGTGTAAACCACCAGAAGTGTAGTAGAAACTGTACACACTGTATTAGATACTGTGTACACCGCCTGCACTGTATTAGCAACTGTACTACGGGTGCACTGTATTGTGTACTGTGTACACCACCAGAAGTGTAGTAGAAACTGTACACACTGTATTAGCTACTGTGTACACCACCTGCACTGTATTAGCAACTGTACTACGGCTGCATTCTATTATGTACTGTGTACACCACCAGAAGTGTGGTAGAAACTGTACACACTGTATTAGATACTGTGTACACCGCCTGCACTGTGTTGTGCACTGTGTACACCACCAGAAGTGTAGTTGAAACTGTACACACTGTATTAGATACTGTGTACACCACCTGAAGTGTATTAGAAACAGTACACCATGGAATGCACTGTAGATATAGATGCAAAGTATATATTCATTTATATCTATGCAGAGTACCGGTATATATTTATGCAGAGTAAATATATATATATATATATATATATATATATATATATATATATATTAATGCACTGACTGAATATAGAGTAAACACTGAATATATAGTCTATGCTAAATGCAGAGTATTTAGAGTATATATATATATACAGAGTATATATGCAGAGTATATATAGATATAGATATATGTTGGCCAAAGCATGCAGGCCAGGTTCATGCTTTGGCCAATCATCATACAGCAATGCACTGCGATCTCACAGTGCATTATGGGGCGTTCAGCGGCGCTCAAATTTGCCGAAAACACCCCATAATGTTCTCTGTTCGGCGAATGGGCAAACACCCGATGTTTGAGTAGAACTTATGTTCGACCTGAACATCAAGCTCATCCCTAGAAGCATGCAACCAGGGAGATAACACAACATAAATGTGTCCGCCAAGCACATAATGAGCTAGAACCATGAGCATTGCATGAAGGCATAGTGCACAACAACAATATATAATCAGTATAATTTATTACATACAATTTATATAATAACATAGTAATATAGTAATATACAGGTTCATGCTGTAGACATTGTAAAAACCAAACTCATTTTCGTCTATCTCCACAGAATAATAAACATAGGTAAATAAAGTGGTACAATCCAGATAAGTATAAAGGACAAAATGGTAAAAATCCAGCGGTGTAAACACAGGAGGGCATCCAATAGCTCGACGCGTTTCATGGCTTCTGCCACTCTTCAGGAGCAGATGTAGGGTAGGTGTCTATATAAAAATGTTCAAATTACTGTAGGTAATTTGTAAATAAGATCTATCTATAGGGAGGGAAATAATCACACAGTAATACTGGCAGACATGCTGAGTCTGGGCACAAATGGTGAGCATTGCCACTGCTTGGCTGTCTGCACCTTGCTCCTCATTGGCTGCTAGCGTGTCCTATAAAAACTGGAAGTATTTATACTCCGCCCAGTTGATCATGACAGTCCCTAGGGCTGCTACTCCTGTGATAACTATGCACTCTTGGACCTCAACTGCTCACGTAGGTATCGTAGGTATATTAGCTACTCCATTTTATATCTTTACTACAGTTTATATTAGAATATACACATTTTTAATAGATGGTGATGGTGATATGGATCACATCAATTTTCAATATCTATGGGGATTTCTCCCAGGGACTGCTGTTTCCCACTGGTTTTTTACCATCACGTGTCGGGGTCTTTCCACCTCAGCTCCCGGGGCTGATGACCCTTTTTGGCCCGGCCTTCAGCCCTCCACGTTTGTGCCCAGACCATTAGCATGTCTGCCAGTATCACTGGGTAATTATTTCCTTCCCTATAGATAGATTTTTTTTACAACATGATTTCTACCTACAGCAATTTGAACATTTTTATATAGACACCTACCCTACATCTGCTCCTGAAGAGTAGCAGAAGCCATGAAACGCATTGAGCTATCAGATGCCCCCCCTGTGTTTACACCGCTAGATTTTTACCCTTTATACTTATCTGGATTGTACCAATTTATTTACCTACGTTTATTATTCTGTGGAGACACGCAACAATGAGTTTGGTTTTTGCAATGTCTACAACATGAACCTGTATGTTACTATATTACTATGTTATTATATAAATTGTATATAATAAATTATACTGATTATATATTGTTGTTGTGCACTATTCCTTCATCCAATGCTCATGGTTCTATCTCATTATGTACTTGCCAGACACATTTCTGTTGTGTTATTTCCCTGTTTGCATGCTTCATACAAAGTGCCAAATCTTTCTCCACATTGACATATTACGGGTGGAAGCACTTGGCTTGACATGCCCTGTGCTTCATATAACCGGTTCCCGACTGGCTCCTGTAGATTTACATCGGCAGAATGGCACGGGTGCACAAAGTAATGTACCCGTACGTTGCTTTGAATTTGCTGCTGTGTGCGCGCGCACGCCTGCCGCGATCTACGTGAGTCGGGTCATGGGTCCCACGGACTGGATCGCTGCGGGGATACCCGCAATCACCTCACGGAGAGGACGAACAGGGAGATGCCGTTGTAAACAGCAGCTCCCCGTTCTGCCTAGTGACAGCGTCACTGTTCTCTGCTCCCTGTCATCGGAAGCAGAGATCAGTGTAGTGACACAGCTAGCCCATCCCCCCTACAGTTAGAATCACTCCCCTAGGACATACTTAACCCCTCCCGCCCCCTAGTGGTTAACCTCTTCACTGCCAGTGTCATTTACACAGGAATCAGTGCATTTTTATAGCACTGATTGCTGTATAAATGACAATGGTCCCAAAAATGTGTCAAAAATGTCCGATGTGTCCACCATAATGTCACAGTCCCGATAAAAATTGCTGATCGCCGCCATTACTAATAAAAAACAAATTATTAATAAAAATGCCATAAATTTTGTAAGAGCTATAAATTTTGCGCAAACCAATCAATAATCGCTTATTGCGATTTTTTTACCAAAAATATGTAGAAGAATACGTATCGGCCTAAACTGAGGGGAGAAAAAATGTTTTTTTATATATTTTTTGGGGATATTTATTATAGCAAAAAGTAAAAAAAAAAGCGATTTTTTCAAAAATGCTCTTATTTTGTTTATAGCGCAAAAACTAAAAATCGCAGAGGTGATCAAATACCACCAAAAGAAAGCTCTATTTGTGGGAAAAAAAGGACGTCAATTTTGTTTCAGAGCCACGTCGCACGACCGCGCAATTGTCAGTTAAAGCGACGCAGTGCCGAATCACAAAAAGTGCTCTGGTCAGGAGGGGGTAAATCTTCCGGGGCTGAAGTGGTTAAAGTCCCAACCCTTGTTTTTAATTAATTTGTTTTTAATTAATTTCTTATTAAAGGAATAGGCTGTTGTCTTTTCAAGGGAATTTCCGCTTCGTTTTTATGAAGTGAAGCTCTGCTGACTTCAATCATACAATCTTGTGCAAACAAAAGTATTTTTTTTATTTTCCTTGCAAATGGCTGGGTATTTTCAAGGAAATTTTCATGTCCTGAATTTTGGTTACTGTAGAGAAGATTTGCTAATAGCTGGATAACTAAAGTGAACAAGAGTGAGGACTAAGGGCAGCCCTGTCCTTTTCCCCTTTGTATTTGGAACAGAGTGGACTTCAAACTGGAATATTGTAGGTTAGCCAAAAGGATATAGTGGCACTATTCATTTACTGAAATTCGGTCCAAAGCCCCATTTTTCTAGAATGTAGAACATACACTATATTGCCAAAAGTATCGGGACACCCCTCCAAATGAATGGATTCAGGTGTTCCAATCACCTCCATGGCCACAGGTGTATAAGCATACCAAGACATTTGGATAATTTTATGCTCCCAACTTTGTGGGACCATAAAACACAATTATCAGATACTAATATTTTTCAATTACTGAATAAAAACCCAGTGTTTGAATACAAGACTAAATTAGGGAAATTAATCAAGGGAGGACGGAAAAAATGAGTCTTAACTGACAAAGAAGCACAATGCCTTGACCCTAGTGCATGTAGAACCCTGATAACGTGTATACTATCCAAGAGTCATAAAAATTCAAAAACAAACCCGGGAGACCCATTATTAATTTGATAGATTCAGTTTGTTCAAGGTTGGGACAGTATATAAACTATTATTTCCAACCATTGGTAGGTAAAACAAATGCTTACCTTAAAGATACTAAACATGTATTCCAATATCTAGACCCTTTAGTAGTTACAGATCCATGTATTCTCACGACGGCAGATGTCAGTTCATTGTACACAAAAATTGGACATGATGAGCCCCAGCGGTCAGTGGAATGGGCATTAAGATTATCAGATTTATCTGAGACACATAAGACATTTCTGCTTCAATGTTTGAAGTTTTGTTTAAATCATAACTATTTTTGGCACAACAGACAATATTACCTTCAGGTGAGGGGTGTGGCCATGTGGGGCTAGGTTTGCCCCTAGTGTAGAAACCTCTTCATGCCTTATTGGAAAGAAAATCAGATCATCAAGGAACGACCAGAGGAACTTATCTTCTATAAACGATTCATTGATGATCTTATACTCATTTGGAGAGGAGATGTTGGTAGATTTGAAGCCTTTAGAGACATTATGAATAATAATGATCGGAATATTCATCTTACATGGAACATTGATCATGTCAACATCTATTTCTTGGATCTTGAGCTATTTAGAGAACAAGGTAGGTTACTGACCGCAATGCATTTCTACCAATGTATATTTGCCATCATAGTCCCTGGATATCTAATATCCCTAAAGGCCAATTTGTTAGAATAAGCAGGAATTGCACTTGAGATACTGTTTATCTCCAAAAAGCTGAAATATTAGCAAATAGATTTATACAGAAAGGATACAAAAAGTCAAAGACTGAAGAAGAAAAAATGAAGGTCTTGAATTTGGACAGAAATGTGTTAGTATATAGACCGGGAGGTGTAAGATCAAAGGATTATGAATATAAAAGATATTGGATTATAATATAATACAATATAAAGAATTTGAAAGGGTAGTTAAAAGATATTGGAATATTCTTTTAAAAGATAGAGTATTAGGACCACATTTACCTAGAAATCCAGGGTTCATATATAAAAGGGAACCTATATTGAAGAACCAGTTAGCCCCAGGGATGGTGGACCCCCCCAAGGGTATAAAAAACAATACAATGTTCAACTTTTTATCTGGATTTTATGCATGTGGTAAATGTACAGTATACAAACATGAAAGGAGTAATACAAGAAAGAGAAAGGACTTCATATCTACTAGTATGGGGAAACAGTACAAAGTCAAGGATCTTATCACTTGCTCCTCAATAGGAGTGATATATATGCTTGAATGTGGCTGCGGGTTGCACTACATTGGACGCACATCCAAAAGTTTACAAGTAAGAGTTGGGGAACATATTAAAAATATTAAGAAAGGGGTTACCACACACAATGTGTCGAAACATTTTAAATTGGTTCATAATAGAGATCATAGCTCCCTCAAATTTTGAAGTATAGAGAAAGTTGAGAGGCACTGGAGGGGGGGGGGGCAATTATATAATACAACTTAGCAGAAGGAAATCATTCTTGATCTTTGAAACTAAGTTTCTCTCCCCCAGAGGCCTGAATATAGAATTTGACCTTAATTGTTTCATAAGTGACCGTTAAAATTAATGGGGGCTCGCCTGACAATATTCACTACATACATTTATCCTGTTATGTGTTTTGGGATGAGATGATGTTTTATTCGTTTTTTTTATATGAGCATACCTAGGTTATACACAGGGGATTATTAGATGTATTGTGTAAGGAAGGTTCTTATTATTAGTAGTGGGCAAATTATTATATGTAGAGTAGTATAGTATGCTATATTTTAGGGCACATGCTTAGCATAGGTCTCATTAGATGGGTTGTCTTATTTCGGTATGGGACGTGTTTTAGTACAATCCCCAGCCTTAAATATATTACTGGTGGATGTATTTTTGAGGTAGGATGATATACATGTTTTATATTTTATTTTATATATATATATATATATATATATATATATATATATATATATATATATATATATATATATACAGTATCTCATAAAAGTGAGTACAACCCTCACATTTTTGTAAATATTTTATTATATCTTTTCATGTGACAACACTGAAGAAATGACACTTTGCTACTTTGCTATAATGTAAAGTAGTGAGTGTACAACTTGTATAACAGTGTAAATTTGCTGCCCCCTTAAAATAACTCAACACACAGCCATTCATGTCTAAACTGCTGGCAACAAAAGTGAGTACACCCCTAAGTGTAAATGTCCAAATTGGGCACAAAGTGTCAATATATTGTGTGGCCACCATTATTTTCCAGCACTGCCTTAACCCTCTTGGGCATGGAGTTCACCAGAGCTTCACAGGTTGCCACTGGAGTCCTCTTCCACTCCTCCACGATGATATCACAGAGCTGGGGGATGTTAGAAACCTTGCGCTCCTCCACCTTCTGTTTGAGGATGCCCCACAGATGCTCAATAGGGTTTAGTTCTGGAGACATGTTTGGCCAGTCCATCAACTTTACCCTCAGCTTCTTTAGCAAGGCAGTGGTCATCTTGGAGGTGTGTTTGGGGTTGTTATCATGTTGGAATACTGCCATGTGGCCCAGTCTCTGAAGGGAGGGTATCATGCTCTGCTTCAGTATGTCACAGTACATGTTGGCATTCATGGTTCCCTCAATGAACTGTAGCTCCCCAGTGTTGGCAGCACTCATGCAGCCCCAGACCATGACACTCCCATCCCCATGCTTGACTGTAGCCAAGACACACTTGTCTTTGTACTCCTCACCTGGTTGCAGCCACACATGCTTGACACCATCTCAACCAAATAACCCTTTCATGACTAAGCCTATTTTTGAAATTTGGTGTTTACAAGTTAAAATCCGTATTTTTTGCTAGAAAATGACTTAGAACCCCCAAACATTATATATATTTTTTTAGCAGAGAATCTAGAGAATAAAATGGAAATTGTTGCAATATTTTTTATCACACGGTATTTGTGCAGCGGTGTTTTAAACGCAAATTTTTGGAAAAGTGACACTTTCATGAATTTTAAAAAATCCAAACAGTAAAGTTACCCCAATTTTTTTGTATAATGTGAAAGATGATGTTACGCCGAGTAAATAGATACCAAACATGTCACCCTTTATAATTGCACGCACTCGTGGAATGGCGACGAACTACGGTACCTTTGAATTTCCATAGGCGACAATTTAAAAAATTTTTACGGTTACCAGGTTTGAGCTACAGAGGAGGTCTAGGGCTAGAATTATTGCTCTCGCTCTGACGATCGTGGTGATACCTCACATGTGTGATTTGAACACCGTTTACATATGCGGGCGCAACTTCCGTATGCGTTTTCTTCGCTGCGCGAGCTCGCGGGTACAGGGGCACTTTAAAAATTTTTTTTTTTTTTTATTTAATTTATTTATTTTTGTACTTTATAAATTGTGTTTAAAATTTTTTTTTTTTTTTTTTTTTTTTTTTTACTTTTATTGCTGTCACAAGCAATGTAAACATCCCTTGTGACAGTAATATGTGGTGACAGGTACTCTTTATGGAGGGATGGGGGGTCTAAAAGACCCCCCATCCCTCCTTTACACTTCAAAGTATTCAGATCACCGAAAATGGCGATTCTGAATACTGTGTACTTTTTTAAATTCGGCGCCATTGGCAGCCGAGTAAACGGGAAGTGACGTCATGACGTCGCTTCCGCATTTACAAGAAGAAGGCTGGAACGAAGCCGCTCGCAGCTTCGTTCCAGCCCGCCCCCAGCCGCCGAAGGCAGCCGAACGGACACCGGGCCTCCCGATCGCACGGGAGGCCCGGTAACAGCGGCGGGAGGCGGCGGGAGGGGGGGGATGTCCCCTCCCGCTCCTCCGGTATAACAGCCAAGCGGCTTTTAGCCGCATCGGTTGTTATACTCGGGTAGCCGATCGCCCGCTGAAAACAACGGTACCGGGATGATGCCTGCAGCTGCGGGCATCATCCCGGTATAACCCCGGAAAGCCGAGTACACATATGTGTGTTCGGTCGGCGGGAAGGGGATAAGTTTATCTTGGTCTCATCAGACCACAGGACATGGTTCCAGTAATCCATGTCCTTAGTATGCTTGTCTTCAGCAAACTGTTTGCAGGCTTTCTTGTGCATCATCTTTAGAAAAGGCTTCCTTTTGGGATGACAGCCATGCAGACAAATTTGATGCAGTGTGCGGGGTATGGTCTGAGCACTGACAGGCTGACCTCCAACTCCTTCAACCTCTGCAGCAATGCTGGCAGCACTCATACATCTATTTCCCAAAGACAACCTCTGGATATGATGCTGAGCACATGCACTCAACTTCTTTGGTCGACCATGGCGAGGCCTGTTCTGTGTGGAGCCTGTCCTGTTAAACTGCTGTATGGTCTTGGCCACTGTGCTGCAGCTCAGTTTCAGGGTCTTGGCAATCTTCTTATAGTCTAGGCCATCTTTATATAGAGCAACAATTGTTTATATAGAGCAACAATTGTCCCCTTGTATTTATAGATGTATTACACAAAATAGGCAGCCCATTCCCCATACAGTTAGAAACACCTCTCAGGGAACACAGTTAACCCCTAGATCGCCCCCTAGTTATAACCCCTTCCCTGCCAGTGTTATTTATACAGTGATCAGTGCATTTTTATAGCACTGATCACTGTATTGGTGTCACTGGGCCCAAAAAAGTGTCGCTTAGGGTCAGATTTGTCCGCCGCAATGTCGCAGTCCCACTAAAAATCACAGATTGCCGCCATTACCAGTAAAAACTATAAAAAAAAGTCCCTAAATCTTTCCCCTATTTTGTAGATGCTGTAACTTTTGCGCAAACCAATCAATATGCGCTTATTGTGATTTTATTTTACCAAAAATATGTAGCAAAATACATATTGGCCTAAACTGATGAATACATTTGTTTTTTTTATATTTTTTTGGATATGTATTATAGCAGAAAGTAAAAAATATTGTTTTTTTTTCAAAATCGACGCTCTTTTTTTGTTTATAGCGCAAACAATAAAAAATGCAGACGTAATAAAATACCACCAAAAGAAAGCTCTGTTTGTGGGAAAAAAGGACATAAATTAGTTTGGGTACATTGTCGCACGACCGCGCAATGGTCAGTTAAAGCGATGTAGTGCCGTATCGCAAAAAATAGCCTGGTCAGGAAGGGGGTAACTCCTTCCGGGGTTGAAGTGGTTAAGGTTTCGAGGCTGACGTTTGGTAACTCGAATCTTCAGCTCCCTCTACATATTTTCTATGGGATTAAGGTCTGGAGACTGGTTAGGCCACCATGTGCTTCTTCTTGAGCCACTCCTTTGTTGCCTTGGCCGTGTGTTTTGGGTCATTGTCACACTGGAAGACCCATCCACGACCCATTTTCAATGCGCCAAAAATACAGAACATAGTGGCGCATACTGTAGTATATGAAATGTAACTTAAGTCCATACAAGAGTCCTTTGAGCTATATAGCTCTGTGTCTTTGTACCCAGGGCAGCCTTGCAGGGGGAGTTGAAGCGTACTCAAATACATATGGAAAGAAAAGAGAAGATAGGCGCCGCTTGAGTAAAACTATTAATTTAAAAAATGAAGTATATTAAAAACTCACATGGAAGTATCTTTACAAAGGCACAGTGAAGTCCAGTGAAAAGCGTCAATCTCCGTCTCAGCTATCAGTACTAATCTCGTCCTGTGGAGCAGTGTGATGTGAAGCCAGCGTCCTGTCCACCAGGGATCTTTTGGCTCTTGGGCGGGATCCAGAACGAGGTCTGGAACGAGGTCTGGAGCTCAGTTAGCAGGCCTCAAGAGAGGGCTGGAACGCAGCGTGATGTTATGTGACGTCATCTCGCCACACGCTGTGTTCCAGCCCTCTCCTGAGACCTGCTGACTGCGCTGCAGACCTCGTTCTGGATCCCACCCGAGAGCCAAAAGATTCCTGGTGGACAGGATGTCAGCTTCACATCACACAGCTCCACAGGACAAGATTAGCGCTGATAGCTAAGAGGGAGATTGACGCTTTTCACTGGACTTCACTGTGTCTTTGTAAAGATACTTCCATGTGAGTTTTTAATATACTTTGTTTATTAAATGAATGCAGTTTTAATCAAGCGGCGCCTATCTTCTGTTTTCTTTCCATTTTCAATGCGCTGACTGAGGGAAGGAGATTCTTACCCAAGATTTGACAGTACATGGCCCCGTCCATCGTCCCTTTGATCCGGTGAAGTTGTTCTGTCCTCTTAGCAGAAAAGCAGCCCCAAAGCATAATGTTTCCAACTCCATGTTTGATGGCGGGGATGGTGTTCTTAGGGTCATAAGAAGCATTCCTCCAAACATGGCGAGTTGATGACAAAGAGTTTGATTTTGGTCTCATCTAAACACAACACTTTCACCCAGTTCACTTCTGAATCATTCAGATGTTCATTAGCAAACTTCAGATGGGCCTGTACATGTGCTTTCTTGAGTAGGAGGACCTTGAGTAGGAGGAGGATGTCGTCTATCAAGAACCCAGAGCAGAACTGGTGTTCTGGAAAAGATATATAGACGACATCCTCCTCCTATCGGAGTTCATTGCCGGCCTAAATATCAATGATAGGGGTATTGCCCTTACATTTGAGGGTAGCACTACTGAGATACACTTTCTTGACCTTAGGATTAGAGTTAATGAAGGTATAATTATCACCTCCACCTATTTTAAGGCCACAGATTGCAACGGCTATATAGACACTAAAAGCTGTCACCATAAGGCCTGGTTGGGATCAGTACCTAAGAGCCAGTTCCTGAGGTTGAGGCGTAATTGCACCAATACTGAGGACTTTGTGTCTGAAGCCTCTATCCCTAGGCAGCGATTTCTTGAAAAGGATTACTCAGCAGAGGTTTTGGATGAGGCGTTTAACGTTGCAAAAGAGAAAAATAGGGAGGACTTGTTAACTGTAAAAACTAAAGTTCAAGACACTTCTTTTAAATTCTTATTTATTACTGCCTATTCCAACCAATATTATGAGATTCAAAAAATAATTCAAAGGCATTGGAAAGTTTTGAAAGCTGACAGGGTTCTGGGTCCCGATTTGCCCGACCTACCTCGTATGGTTTATAGGGGAGCTCCCCCATTGAGGTTACAAGTAGCTCCTAATGTCATTAATCAACCCAAGCAGATTTCTTTCTTTCATGAGATGGGTTTTTTTTTTCCTTGTAGAAGATGTCCGATCTGTAAGCTCAATACCAATACACGTAGGAAAATAGATTCCTTCCAATCCACTTCTACCCAGGAAACATTTAGGATAAAACCCTTCATTACATGCACTACTAAGCATGTAGTGTATATTGTTATTTGCCCTTGTGGGCTTCAGTATATAGGGCGTACCATTCGAAAGCTGCATATCAGACTCAAAGAACATGTTGACAATATCAAAAGGGGTTTCCCCAAGCATAGTCTATCCAAGCACTACGCTTTGAAACACGATTGTAATCCAAAGGGCACCGTGTTTTTGGGAATAGACAAGTTTTCTGGTCATTGGAGGGGAAGCAACATGACTAGAGGAGTCTCTCAGCTAGAGACTAAATGGATATATCAAGCCAGGACATATTTTCCATATGGGATGAATGTGGAATGGGACTTGAACGCCTTCATTAGCAATAGCTAGGCTTTCCTCCCTTGTTTATTTTTATATTTATTTTTATATTTATTTTTGTATCTTTCATTTTTCCCCTTATTTTTTTCATTTTTTTTCATTTATTGTATTTTTTAATGTTTAATTTTTCTTTTTCAATTGTCAAGGATATCATGTGGTGGGGTCGGTCGCTCCTCTTCACTACATGGTACCCATTGATATGAATTGTGTACTCATTTTCCATATGTCAGTTTGCACTTCAGCCACAAGATGCCGCCACCTCCTATAACCACCGCTGCTCCGTCTTTTGAATAATGATCACCTTTTTAATTATTCCCTATTATGATTTGTTTAGGAGATATTTTTAATCCTACATTTCAAGTCATTTGCTTTAAATTCAGTATTGTTATTAGATATACAAATCCCTTTGGAGATATATCGTTTCTGGGTCAGAAGTTCACACTTCCTGTTCTCTGATTTCTGCCTGTCTAATTTTCCTGCTCCTATAAATACACGTCCGTTTGCGTCATAACCACGCCCCTGATGACGCATGTTGATGACGAAACGTTGGGCGACAAGAGACTGGTGACGCAGGACGAGGTTGGACAGTGACACGGCGGCCATCTTTGTGGTTAGAAGCGCTGGACGCTTCATACTGCTCTGTACCTTCTTACGAAATGTGCTTTTACTTTTTATACAATAAATTATCCTTTTTGATGGAATTTGCGCAATGAGCGTTTTCTCTTTACTCCCTATATACCATGATTCTTGAGGCACATATACCCACTGGACTATACCTGGTTCTTAATCCTGTCACAGGGAGGAGAACTAAAGCCTTCCATTTAGTTTAGAGGGAAAGGAATATGTTTATGCTACTCCACTAGAGGATCGTTGGTCTATCCCAGGAAGATTGCCTCTCGCTATCTGTTTTCTACACACGTGTATAACCCATACACTGATGGTAAGGGTCAGTTTGTTTGGGTGTTGGTGATGGTTTTTGACAATCCCTTTATTAATGTCTTTTTCTTTCCCCACTTCTTCTTCCATCTTCTTCTAGTCTTCCTTCGGTGTTCTTCTTCTTCCTCCATCTTGTTCTTCCCCCGCTTCGTCCTCCGGACAATTCGCCTACCAGGGCTGGCTCAGCCCTTCCTTCTCTGAGCTGGCCGCTCAGCTGTCGGCTAATTGCCAGCTCTCATCTCTCTCCACAGTTAACCAGCTGTTGTGGATCTGCTTGTCAGTCCCGCCTACTTAAAGATCTCCAGCTCACTTCATTCCTGCCTTGGTCACATCACAAGAAACCATCTCCTGCATTCCTGTTTAAAGACTGGCTTTGCTGACATCCCTTCTGGCTCCTTATCCTGCTTGCTGTTCCTCTACTTGGATCCCTGAATTCTGGCCTGGCTGATTACCCGATATGGTTACTGAACTCTGGCTTGGCTGACTACCTGATCCAGTTACTGGACTCTGGCTATGCTTTGACTATGCTTACTCTATTTACCTTTTTATTTTTATTAATATACAAATGTGATTTTACTGTACTTCTGTCTCGGTCTGGTTCATGGTTTCTGACAGTAGGCGAAGGCCATGAATTCAGAAGATAAAGTCAATCCACTTGTTGGTAATATTTTTTCCAGATTGGATGAGCAGGATCACCGCATGGATCAGTTTGCCATGGCGTTACAAACACTCCTAAGTCGCACGGCTCACCTGGAATCTCCCACTGTGGCTGCTCCAGTACAACCTGAGTTGCAGGCCGTCCCTGCTGCTGTGCCAGTCCCTGTGCAGGCACCCGCCTTAAGTATTACCTCTATAGGAGGTATGTCTGGTTCCGCCCCACTTCCCCAGTGATCTGGGGGCAATCCAGTTCAATGCAGAAGGTTTCTCAACCAAGTTAAGATATACCTTGAGATACTGCCCCAGGCGTTTCCCACGAACAGAAGCAAAGTAGGGTTTGTGATATGTTTGCTTTCTGAGAGAGCCTTGGCCTGGGCTAACCCTCTATGGGAGACGCAAAAACCTGTTGTCTTGAGTTACCCTGAGTTTGTGGCCTTCTTTAAAAGGGTATTTGACATACCCGCACGCTCCGCTTCTGCTGCCAAGTGCCTCATGTCCATCAAACAGAGTACGAGAACTGTTACTACGCCATTGAGTTCCGTACTCTGGCAGCAGAGGTTGCTTGGAACAATGAGGCCCTCGTGGATGCTTTTTCTCATGGTCTCTCGGATTCCATCAAGGATGAGATAGCAGCCCTAGATATACTCACTGAGCTAGAGAGCTTGATCTAATTTGCCATCCTCTTGACTCCAGACTCAGAGAAAGACTTCCTTTTAAGGAGCACTTTACGTAAACGGGTGGCCCCGCTCCCTCTGACACCAGGGGAAAGCCATAGGAAAGTCCCCGTGCATCAGAGGGGGCTTGGTCACCGGGTGGCCCCTCCCTCCGTTATATAAGAGCTGTCACAAGAACAGAGGCGTCACACAGTGGGAGACTCCCATTGAGGCAGATCGTCCATAGGACGAAGCGGGGAAGAAGAAGCCAGAGGAAGATACCTGACGAGAAGACGGAGGAAGAAGCAGAGGAAGATAGAGGAAGAAGCAGGGGAAGAACAAGATGGAGGAAGAAAAAGAACACCATAGGAAGACCAGAAGCAGTTGGAAGAAGAAGCGGGAAAAGAAGAAGACATTAATAAAGGAATTGTCAAAAACCATCTATTGTCTTTTTTAACATTTTTGACACTTTTTCTGTGAAATGGTAGGGGTACATTTGTACCCGATTACCAATTCACATGGGGGGCCAGGATCTGGGGGTCCTATTGTTAAAGGGGGCTTCCAGTTTCCGATAAGCCCCCCACCCGCAGACCCCCACAACCACCGGGCAAGGGTTGTGGGGATGAGGCCCTTCTCCCCAACAACATAGAGACACGGTGCTTTAGGGGGCTACCCCAAAGCACCCTCCCAATGTTGAGGGCATGTGGCCTGGCACTCTCTTGGCCCCCTCTTTTCCTGCAGCCTGCCAGGTTGCATGCTCAGATAAGGGTCTGGTATGGATTTTTGGGGGACCCCCACGCCATTTTTTTTTACATTTTGGCGCGGGGTTCCCCTTAATATCCATACCAGACCTGAAGGGCCTGGTTTGGAATTTGGGGGGACCCCCGTTTTTTTCAATGACTTTTTTGTGTATTGTCGGGACCAACAATTCATTATAGTCGCAAGTAGTTTTAAATTACTTTTTTTCCTTTAGAAATGTCATTTTGCTCTCAGACTGTTCTAAACACAGGAAACATGCGCCACTTTACAGGCATACTATAGACACCCCCCATGTATGAAATGTAAAGGAATATTACACTTTTATTGTTTCACTCATTAACATCACTGCTCTCGAAAAAGCGGACGTTTTTAAAACTTTTTTTGCATTGATACATGTCCCCTGGGGCAGGACCCAGGTCCTCAAACACTTTTTTATGACAATAACTTGCATATTAACCTTTAAAATTAGCACTTTTGATTTCTCCCATAGACTTTTAAAGGGTGTTCCGCAGCTTTCAAATTTGCAGCGAACACCCCAAATTGTTCTCTATTCGGTGAACAGCCAATGTTCGAGTCAAACTCATGTTCAAGTCGAACTCATGTTCGACCCGAACATAAAACCCATCCCTAGTCTACAGTCTTGTCCCTGACATCCTTGGACAGCTCTTTGGTCTTGGCCATGGTGGAGATTAGGGATGAGCTTCGAGTTCGAACATCGGCTGTTCGCAAGTTCGCCGAACAGCGAACAATTTCGAATGCAATTTCAAATTCGAATGCCGCAGAACACCTTTTAAAAGTCTATGGGAGAAATCAAAAGTGCTAATTTTAAAGGCTTATATTCATGGTATTGTCATAAAAAGTGTTTGGGGACCTGGGTCCTGCCCCAGGGGACATGGATCAATGCAAAAAAAGTTTTAAAAACGGCCGTTCTTTCGGGAGCAGTGATTTTAATAATGCTTAAAGTGAAACAATAAAAGTGTAATATCCCTTTAAATTTCGTATCTGGGGAGTGTCTATAGTATGCCTATAAAGGGGCGCATGTTTCCCGTGTTTAGAACAGTCTGACAGCAAAATGACATTTCAAAGGAAAAAAAGTAATTTAAACTACTCGCGGCTATTAATGAATTGCCGGTCCGACAATACACATAAAAGTTAATTGATAAAAACAGCATGGGAATTCCCCACAGGGGAACCCCGAACCGAAATTTAAAAAAAAAATGACGTGGGGGGTCCCCCTAAATTCCATACCAGGCCCTTCAGGTCTGGTATGGATATTAAGGGGAACCCCGGCCAAAATTTAAAAAAAATGGCATGGGGTCCCCCTCAAAATCTATACCAGACCCTTCAGGTCTGGTATGAATTTTAAGGGGAACCCTGCGCCAAAATTGAAAAAAAAATGGCGTGGGGTCCCCCCAAAAATCCATTCCTTTCTTCTTTCTTCTATCTTCTATCTTCCTTTGGTTTCTTCCTCTTCTTCTTCTTCTTCTTCTTCTGGTTCTTCCTCCGGTGTGCTCGTCCGGCATCTTCCTCCGCGGCATCGGCGTCTTCTTCCCTTCTTCTCCTTGGGCCGCTCCGCATCCATGATGGCATGGAGGGAGGCTCCAGCTCTTCTCTTCATCTTCTTCTAGCCTTGTGAGTGAGCTAGTATGGTATCCCCTGTACATAGTTAGATGAGGTGGTTGCAGTACAATAAAGTAATTTTTGAAGTGGAGCTCACAGAATACCTGGAGTATCAAGACCCCTTACTTCAACATCAAATCCAGTAGGGGTATGGCAGGAGGTATTTTTTCATGGGGCCATCTATGACACTGACACACTAGAAATGTGAGGGAATATTAATGAAAGGGAAAACAGCTGATAGAAGGATCTTAAATTCACCTTGTTGTTAAGGTATCAGTGTAGATACTTATTTATACTTACTTCCATGGTTGGTTTAAAAAATACATGGTTGGAAATATACGCATGCCCATTCTCCAGATCCATGGGGCAACAGAAGTAGTAACATAGGTAGTATTTATTGGAGTTTAATTATTGTAGTTCTTCAGATGACTTCCCATTTTGGAGGCATTAGGTGCATCAAGTCATGCTATGATGAAAAAGAAGGTCCCAAGCTCATGTAGTAGAAACTGGATACTCTGGCAATAAGGCCTTGGGGAGTATCCAGAGTATCCAGACTTGTTGATGCTGTCATATAGTCTCCTGGGCAAACTAAGGCTATGCTAACTGCATGTGCAATAAAAAAATCCAGGAACATGCCACCAAACAGTTTGCAGCTCAATTAAGAGGTGAAGAGTAGGGATGAGCTGAACGCCCCCAGTTCGGTTCGCACCAGAACATGCGAACAGGCAAAAAATTTGTGCTAACATGCAAACACCGTTAAAGTCTATGGTTAAAGTGAAACAATAAAAATGAAATATTCCTTTAAATATTATACCTGGGTTGCCTGTAAAGTAGTGCATCTTTCCCTTGTTTATAACAGTACCACAGCAAAATGACGTTTCTAAAGGAAAAAATGTCATTTAAAATTGCTCGCGGCTGTAATGTATTGCCGGCTCCCGTCAATATACATAAAAAATCATTGAAGAAACTGGCGTGAGTCCCCCCACAGTCCATACCAGGCCCTTCGGGTCTGGTATGGATATTAAGGGGAACTCCACACCAAAATAAAAAAAAATGGTGTGGGGGTCCCCCCAAAATCCATACCAGGCCCTACAGGTCTGGTATTGATTTCAAGGGGAACATGTGCCAAAATAAAAAAAATGGTGTGGGGTCCCCCCAAAATCCATACCAGACCCTTATCTGAGCATGCAACCTGGCAAGCTGCAGGAAAAGGGGGATGAGAGTGCCTCCCCTCCTGAACTGTACCAGGCCACATGCCCTCAACATGGGGAGGGTGCTTTGGGGTCTCCTAGATCCCAGCTCCCCCTATGTGAATGGGTATTGGATACATTGTACATTGTACATTGCACCCCTACCCATTCACCAAAAAAGTGTAAAAAATGTAAAAACGACAGGAGACAGTTTTTGATATGGGTGACCCCGCCCACCTCTGATGTCACAAGATGTCAGAAGGGGGTGTGGTCACCCAGTTATGTCACCGGGTGGCCCCGCCCTTGCTAATATAACAGCTGTCACCGCAAAAAGACAACAGTCAGCGGGACGCCTCCCATCAAGGCAGAGCTTTTTTTTTTCAGCTTCATCAGCGCTGTGATTGAAGATGGATAACCATCGCGGGACACTTTTTTTTTAATAAAGGAATTGTCAAAAACTGTCTCTTTTTTACTTTTTTGACACTTTTTTGGTGAATGGGTAGGTGTACAATGTACCTGATACCCATTCACATAGGGGGGCTTCCAGTTTCCGATAAGCCCCACGCCCGCAGACCCCCACAACCACCGGGCAAGGGTTGTGGGGATGAGACCCTTGTCCCCATCAGCTTGGGGACAAGGTTCTTTGGGGGGACCCCAAAGCACCCTCCCCATGTTGAGGACATGTGGCCTTGTATGGTTCAGGAGGGGAGGGGTGCTCTCTTGTTCCCCCCTTTTCCTGCGGCCTGCCAGGTTGCGTGCTTGGATAAGAGTGTGGTATGGATTTTGGGGGGACCCCCATGCCATTTTTTTTTTACATTTTGGCACAGGGTTCCCCTTAAAATCCATACCAGACCTGAAGGACCTGGTATGGATTTTGGAGGGGACCCCCACTTATTTTTTTTTTACATTTTTGGCACGGGATTCCCCTTAAAATCCATACCAGACCTGAAAAACCTGGTATGGATTTTGGGGGGACCCCACACCATATTTTTTTTAAATTTTGGCGCAGGGTTCCCCTTAATCAATATATATACACTAGACTGTATATACTGTATATATCAAATACACTGCCTGCACTGACTGAATATAGAGTCTACACCGAATATCTAGTCTACGCTAAATGCAGAATATATATATATATATATATATATATATACTAGACTGACTGAATATATATATCAAATACACTGCCACTAACTAACCTGCCTGCCTAATCTAGCTCAATCTATCTCTGTCCACACACTATACACGGCCGCTATGTAAGCAGCCGTTTATAGTGTGGGGCATGGACTTAGTCCCCCGAGCCATGATTGGCCAAAGGCACCATGGCTCTCTCAGCTGAGCGTGCTGTGATTGGCCAAAGCATGCAGGTCAGGGGCATGCTTTGGCAAATCATCATACAGCAATGCACTGCGATCTTGCAGTGCAATATGGGGTGTTCCGCGGCGCTTGAATGTCCCACGAACGCCCCATAATATTCGCTGTTCGGCGAACGGGCGAACACCCGATGTTTGGGCTGAACTTACATTCAACTCGAACATCGAGCTCATCCCTAGTGAAGAGGATATTAAGCTGGACAGGGCACCCCAAGCATATCCAAGTAGTGTGAGGTATCTGACAGTCCCAGTATCATCTACAGTTTGCAGTCGAGATGAGGGCAAGCCGAGGCTTGGACTGACGGAGGGTTTTAGGCACTGCTTTTTACATGGGGCTCGAACTCTGGTTTTGGTGGAGAGGTCCTCATATGTTGATCTTGGGTTGCATTGCACTCTAGTATTTGGGATGAAGCTAAAGGCTTGTTAGGTGGGCTTGTGCCTCTCTGAGTGTCATGCATGTCTGTTGTGAAGAGTGAAAGTGAAGAGGAGCCTGAACAGGAATCCCCATTTGTTTGAAAAATTCATGCTTTTTCAGGACTTCCAGAGGGGGGCTTCATCATCCATCTCTTTGCAATATTAGAGAATGATGTGAAAATAGTTTTTCACTCCTTTGAAAAAGGAGCAGGGCTTTCTCTCTAGCCACTTGCAACAAGTACACCTTTAAGAATTAGTAAAACAATTTGATGATGATCACTTGGTGATCCCATGAGTAGTTTTTTAGAGAGAACTTGGTGAACTCACTCTTTTTTACAGACATTCATCATTTATGTTTGCTCTGTCAGATCAGTTCTCTGCATCTTCTATGTTGGAGGGAAGGAAAGTGTTTTCTTGTCTGAGGTATTCCAGATTTCTGCTGTGGCCATCCACTGCCTTAGAGATGTCATCTACATGCTATGTATGTTGTTCCAGATCTCTGGTTTCCTAAAGGAGTATATCAGTAATCTGTTTGGAAATAGTTTGTTGAGCTATGTGCATCATGGTCTTGTATTTGTCACGAAGATCTGTGTTGGTGTTGGATTCTGGAGTATATTCAGGGGATCTATCATCCTCTTGATTGCTCTTAGAGTCAGCCTATGTTCAGGTATCAGATGTAGGGCTCCTCACTGCAGACACCATATTGGTTGTGGCTCCTGCCAGAGCCTCTGTGATAGGTTTTGTTTTCAGCTTCTTAGTGCAGTTCCTGTGTTAGACAGAGGATGACCTCAGTGGGGTAAGGGATGTATTGCTGTATGTCTACTATTGCTACATTACTGAATTTTGTTCCTGGTGGATTTGGAACATGCCTAAAAACCCCTAGACTTCTGAAACTTCAAAAATAAATTATAGAACATTATATAAGAAATATGTCAAATAGCGTACAGTAAGTCATTTCAAAATTAAACAGGACCAAAAAAGTTTGATCAACAAAAGTATACAGTAGTTTAATCTTTATCATTTTTAAAATAAGTCTATTATCTCTAAAAAATTATTTTAACGTGGCTTGTATGAATTTAATAAGAAATGTTTGACAAATCTTCTAAACATACAAAAAAAAAAAAATAGGAGGAGTACATGATTAATTTATCTGTTTAAAACACACTGTAACCTGTTATAACATGGAATTATATAATTTATAATTTATGTCTGTTTATTTAATTAAAAATGTATGACTGTTGGGAATGAATGAAATCTACACAACTATTTTTTTTCTATTTTTATGCCAGAAAGAGTTTGATATTAAAATATGCTTAACTTTTCTGCAATACCTAAGCAGTATATTATAATACAATAAATAAAATAAAATACCAAATTAAAAGTGAAGGTGACCCAAATGAACTATAAACACTAATTAAATGTGAATTTTCAAGCTAAAAATGTGGTTGTCATATAATTTAAAACCACATACTGGAAATGCACTGCTGATTTCATCATTTTTAAGCAACATTACATCTAGTTATCCTTTAAACACTTGGAATGCCCCTTAATTGTTATCAGGAAAGTGGCAAAGTCTGTGGAAAGTAGAAACAGAGTAATCTAAAGATGAAAACGTTTATAGGAATTTTTCACTCTTTGTTGCTTCTTTTATTGACAAAGTCTTAAAGACTTAACGCATTGGATAGAGCCTGGATATAAGTGAGTGAGCAAACAACAAATAGAGTTTGTGGAGGTTCTGAGCAAAGAGTACACTTTGGATTTGCAGCTGAGTAATTTGTGCCAAATGCAGCAGTTCAATGTGCATGTATCTGATAAGTTTGTTTTATCTGGGGTCTTTAAGAAAAGAGTATGCTATATGATCTTCTGTTTACATTGTCTGAACTTCTGGATGATGAGATACTATACAATAGGAAGACTGTGACTGCAACTCACAAAGCATGTTTTACTTTTTATGATTTGTCCTATTTTAAGGGTGAATGACATTCTGATGATTGGAAAAGTGGAGTTTATGGATACACCTTATTCACTGGGTGGTTTGCCAAGAGTGTGGGAGTTTTTAATTGGAAATCTTTCCTCCACACAAAAGTACTTTATAGCTGTAGCTCTTAACCCCTGCAGGAGCTGCTTGGTATAACAGGTTCCCTGTTCTTGGCCATGACACTGTGGGCAGCTTTGTCCCCTCTGACACACCTGGTTAAATAATAAGATGCTACAAACACGTGAGCACTAATATTTGTAGCCTACATAAACAACTATGTTAGGTTATCAGAAAATAAGCACCAGGCTACTTAAAGTGGTTGTAAAGGTAATAGTTTATTCCTTAATTTAGTCTCTGTATTAAGGTTAATGACCTTTTACATGCAACTCCCCCCGCAGCCCCCCAAATTAGTCCAATCTTGGTCCAATGATGTGCAATGTCCAATGATGTGCACATCTGCAGCAGCTTCTCTCCTCTCTCCTGCCTCTCGCAGGCTTGGCTGTGAGTAGAAAGCTGGGTGCAGGGCTGAACCAGGCTGTGTCTGAATAGGCTCAAACAGCCCAGCTCTGGAGCGAGCCCGCATGAGTGCCCTCATAGGAAGGCAATTACCATGGTGGGCATTTGGAAGGGGGAAGAGCCAGGAATGCCGGTGGGGGACCCGAGAAGAGGAGGATCTGATCTGCTCTGTGCAAAATCATCACAGCAGGTAAGTATAACATGTCTTTTAATTTCATGAAAAAAAACAGGAAGCATTAGTATCACTTTAACCTCCTTCGCGGTATTCCCGAGTGTGGCCCGGGGGTGAAATTTCAGTACCATTAGCGGTAACCAGGAGCCACACTTGGGATTGCATCGGTGGATCCTGGAAGAGGTGACTTACCTTGTCTCTTCTCTTCCCTGCGAGCGTTGGGACGGAACCGGCTGCAAATTCAAAAGGTATAAACCACAACACACACAATACATTGTAATCTTATTGGATTACCTTACTGTATAAAATAATTTGACCTCAGTTTGCCCCCAGTGCTTTGTCCAGTGCCCTTGCCTGCACTTTTAATGTACTTTCTGCCTGGAAACTGGAGAACGCCCATGGCATCGAAAAAGCGCTCCTCTACCTCAAAAGCGGTTTATGATGTTCTGGAAAACAGTGATAGCGATACAGAATCACTTGTAGAATTGAGTGATAGTGATTCGTGGGGAAGTTCGTCATCAGACACAGAAAGTGATTTCAGCGACGATCTTGTGACTGACCTCAGTGATGTGTGGACTTGGTGCTCTATTGACTGCGGTACGGATCACGCAGCGCCCCCAAGATTCCCATTTACTGGAGTACCTGGTATCAAAGTGGATGTTGAAGGTGATAACCCCTTGGCATACCTCCAACTATTTTTTAATGATGAGGTTATTGAAAAAATAGTTACGGAGACAAATCGGTAGCAGGAGCAACAAGCTGCTACGCATCGGATGTTTTCAAGGAGCAGAAAGTGGGAACCAGTGACCAAAAAGGACAGAAGTGGTATTGGACAACCAATAAATTACTAGCCACTCCATTCTTTGGCACGGTCATGTCGGAGTACAAATGTTCCCTAATAATAAAGTATTTGCACTTTGAAAGTAATGAAGAATTTGACGAAACTACTCATCTAGCACCCAAACTCAAGAAGATTTGGGAGGTATATCAAATGATTCCGAAAAATTTCCAACAGAGCTATGTGCCAGATAGAGACATCAGTATAGACGAAAGTCTAATGGCCTACAAAGGAAGGCTCAGCTGGATACAATATATGGTGTCAAAGAGCATGATTTGGCATAAAATCCTTCTTGCTATGTGAATCGAGCACTGGTTACATTTGGAATTCTGTCCTATACACCGGGAAAGGAACCAAATTCAACCAAAAATACAGTAATTATGGAATGGCTACATCTTTAGTTCTTTCATTGATTGAGCCATTGCTAAATCAGGGCTATTGTGTAACTACAGACAATTTTTACACATCTCCTGAACTCTATGAGTTCCTTCTACAGAACAAAACGGATGCCTATGGAACCGTTAGGGCTAACCCGCCAACCTTTGGCAATAAGAAGCTCAAGACAGGAGAAATGGTTGCCTGGCAGAAAAGAAAAATGATGGCACTGCGATGGCGTGACAAAAATGATGTGTGCCTAATGAGTACAATTCATAACACCTCCACTGTCATGGTGCATGCAAAAGGTCGGAAAGACATCATGAAACCACAAGTGGTGATAGACTACAACACCATGGGAGGTTTTGACAGAGCCGACCAGGCAATGACATTTTATCCAGCAATGGAAAAACAGCAAAAAAAGTAAGAAGATCTTCATGCATCTTCTTGAGCAATGCTTGTGGAATGCCTTCATTCTACAAAAAATTTTTTTAAAAGTGACAAACCTGTGGTTCAGGCTGCCTTTGTTTGGAAAGTTGTCGAACTGATCTTTCTGAACCACCAAACACCAACGGCTGTAAATATAGCTGGACGTCATACTTCTGGTGTTGTCAATCCGGAACGCCTGACTGGACGTCACTTCATGGACCACATCCCTCAACTGAAAAATAGTCAGCACCCACAAGGATGTGCATGGTTTGTTGCTCAAAGCGTGTTGACACTGGAAGTAAAATCCAAAAGGAAACCACATTCTATTGTCCTGATTGTGACGTTGGATTTTGTGCAGTCCCATGTTTCAAAGTTTACCATACCTGGGATGTTTACTGAAGCAATATGACTAGTAATATTGCACCCTTGTTTGGCCCCAAAAAATGTCAGTGTTTTTGATTATATTATTGACTAAAATTTATTTAATAAAATGTATTATTATTATATTACTATTTGTTATTATTTATAGTTATTTATTATATTATAATTTATGATTTTGTCTTTCAAATTTTATCATACCCGAGATGTTTACTAGACTCTGGTTTGGACAGATTTAAGTGGGTTATTCCTAAGAATTACAGGCCTACAATATAAAACGCCAAATTTCCATGCAAAATAATTGTACCTCTTTCAGCATCAAAAATCTGACATAATCATATCGCCAGGTAGGTTAATTGTAAGTAAAGTGAGCATTATTATTATTATTATTGTCACAGGACAAAAGTAAATAACAATGCACAAATATATAAGAGCAGTTGGAACAATCTTTTTGCTCACAGTCTCCTGAATGAGGTAATAACTAGAATATAGCAAATCAGTCTAAATCACTATACCGCTAAGCAAGATAGCCCAACAGGGAACAGTATCAGAAATGAACAGTATACTGTAAAGAAATGAACAGTATCAGCAATGAACAATATCAGTAATGATGGGTAATCCCACATTATCTCAACAATAATACTGAGAGAGGTACCCATTGCTACTAGTAAATCAATTCAGGGTCCCTGTGAAGCAATTGGTGAGTATCTACCCTCTGACTCACAATTTTCAGCTCTGTCACACTTATCTAACGCAGATGGTCAGACACTATAGCTACCTACTGTATTCTTCACCTATAGCAGTCTCCTTTCCGATAAGGTAAGCAGACCTACCGATACTTGGTTGCCCCCAGGATTTGTACACAATGCTATAGTGCCTGGCCACCCCGTCAGGGCAGGTGCAAACTGAGCAAAGCAAACAGGTACTTGTGGTTGGCAGACAGGCAGTGTGGTTCAGTGACAGTCCAGTTAAAAGGCAGGCAGATTTCAAATAATAGTCGATATCCGTTCCAAGGTCATACACAGGAAAATCCAATTTAGCAGAACAGGGCACACAAACAGGAGCTTGATCAGGTACACACGCTATTACAACCATGAGCCTGCAGGCTTGGCCAGCTTATATCAGGTTTGGTCTCCACCCTCTGTCTAGCCACAATCAATCACCTTGCAAGTGTACAGACAGACAAGGAAAGTACCACAGCCAAAACCAGGATGCTGGAACCAGCAGCTATGATGGAGCAAGAGGACACATGCTCCTGACAAGCTGGCTAATTGGTGAAACCCAGTCTTTAAGGTAGTATACATATGCATGTGCCATTCCTTTAAACTCTGCATGCAGTGATTTTGAAACTACTAGGTAGATAGTCAGTCTCCCTCTTTCCTGATCTGCTAGCAGCAGTAAACTCAAACACAGCAGCGGTAGCTTAGCAGTCCTGGTAACACAGCGAACAGTGGTCTGGGCACTCACCTGTCTGCAATCTCTCTCACTCTGCTGTCAGTACACTCTTGTCTTCTGCAATCCAGTGCTCAGCAATCCAGTAGAGAGTGAAAACAGGCATAGAGGTGTGCACCGCTTTGGTCCCAACACAGATAAAGAGCTCCTAATTTCTGAAAGCCAGGGAAAACACGCTCCTCTCCTCTCCTCTCCTCGGATGCCTCTCTCTCTGGGCATTGTAGTCAATCCCCCATTTGAGCATATACAGTATGTGTCACCGGCGTAAAAAATCAATATAAAAAAATATTAATATAAAATTAAGTTGCTGCAATCAAAAAGAACACCACTGGGTGAAAAAATAGAAAAAAATATATGTGTTGAATGCGCTACTTTACTTTGGATACACCACTCTATTAAATTTTATACCTGTACTTTACCCCCATTTACTCCCATGGCAAAGTCTTTCTCAGAGACTATACTTCTCATAGTTCAGTGCAACCTGTCTCAAATGTTTTTCACCATCTCAGGCCCCACCAGCTCCCGAGTAGAGGCTGAATGGCGCTGGAGTCAGCATAGAAGTCTTGCTCAGGCACTGCTACACAGTGAAAAGTGCAACTTATTTTTGTTCTAATGAGACAACATTCTTGTTTTTGCACTTGAAATGTTTACGCTTTTTTGTATATTGTAATTTTTCATTGATATGTTTTAATATAATACGATGTATACTGTATGTTGATTAATAAAAGCAAACTACAGCCTGCAAGCAAAATCCTGTCCGCTACAGGATTGCACCTGGCCTACAGGTAGAGTCATGTTCCCCTCTCTGTGCTGTCTTCATCCAAGTAAGTTGGTTGCTAGGACCACCAGCGTCCTGGCAAGTGATAATGTGCTTGCCCCAGCAGGAGGAGGAAACTTCCAACACCCATACCCCCTCCGGATCCTGCCCTGCCAACCACTGATAAGAGGTCTGATGTAAGGGGGGCTCCAAGAGGTACCTTGATGTAATGTCGGACTTTGATGGGGACCTTGTGGTATGGGAGGACTCTGATGTGTCGTGGGACTCCTAAAGTGGACTCTGATGTAAGGTTGAACTCCTAAAGTGGGCTCTGATGTAAGAATGGGCTCTGATGGGGACCCTGGTGTAAGAGGGAACTCCTAAGACAGACTTTGATGTAAGGTGGTTCTGATGGGGACTCGGATGTACACGGTAAAAAATATTGTGCTGGGTCTACTCAAAAATATTGAGGCAACTATTTGCATCAGCTTTTTAAGTACTGTCAACTAAACTTATGTTTGTCTGACTCACTAGATTTTTCATGTTTATAACTTTGTTGTTTTAAGTAAAGCCAACTCAATTTTTTCAGTTTATAGACCATAGTGTTTTAGGTTAGGAATACATACCTTAACCACTTGCCGACCGCCGCATGACGATGTACGTCCAAACTTTGGTGACGGATACCGTTGTTATGGCAGCAGCTAGCTGCCATAACCCCGGTATCCCCATTTTCGTGCGGCAGTCGGCTTTCTGATAAAAATGAAATGGTCCCTGCGGTGCATTCGCCGCAAGATCACTTTTATCGGTGGCGATCCGGTGCCCTCCACCGCTTACCGGAGCCGTCGGTAGCGGCGGAGGCGAACGCGTCCTGTCAGTGCTGTGTCTGGAGACGAGTGAGGCTAAGATGGCGCCCATTCGTCTCCATGACACTGCTGGGCGGAAGCGATGTCAAAACGTCACTTCCGTCCACGCCTCTTAAAGGCATATTTTTTCAATGTCATTTTTCTAAATGACTTTTTTTTCTTTTTTTATTGCATTTTAGTGTAAATATAAGATCTGAGGTCTTTTTGACCCCAGATTTCATATTTAAGAGGTCCTGTCATACTTTTTTTCTATTACAAGGGATGTTTACATTCCTTGTAATAGGAATAAAAGTGACAATTTTTTTTTTAAACAGTGTAAAAAAAAAAAAAAAAAAATGTAAAATAAATAATAAAAATTAAAAAAATTTTTTTTAAAAACCCCCGTCCCGACGAGCTCGCGCACAGAAGCGAACGCATACGCGAATAGCGCCCGCATATGTCAAATCACATATGTGAGGTATCTCTGTGACCGGTAGAGTGAGAGCAATAATTCTAGCCTTAGACCTCCTCTGTAACGCAAAACATGCAACCTGTAGAATTTTTTAAATGTCGCCTATGGAGATTTTTGAGGGTAAAAGTTTGAGGCCCACGAGCGTCCACGAGCGGGCGCAATTTTGAAGCATGACATGTTGGGTATCAATTTACTTGGCGTAACATTATATTTCACAATATAAAAAAAAATTGGGCTAACTTTACTGTTGTCCTATTTTTTTATTAAAAAAAATTAATTTTTTCCAAAAAAAGTGCACTTATAAGACCGCTGCGCAAATATGGTGCAAAAAAAATTATTGAAACCACCGCCATTTTATTCTCTAGAGTGTTAGAAAAAAAACCATATATAATGTTTGGGGGTTCTAAGTAATTTTCTAGCAAAAAAACCTGTTTTAAACATGTAAACACCTAAAATCCAAAACAAGGCTGGTCCTTAAGTGGTTAACTTGTCTGGAACTATAGTTTTTAAGTAAAGCCAACTCAATTTTTCCAGTTTAGAGACCATAGATTTCAGTAAAGCCAACTCAATTTTTCCAGTTTATATACCATAAGTTCAAGTAAAGCCAACTCAGTTTTTCCAGTTTATTGACCATAGGCTTAAGTAAAACCTACTCAATATTTTCAGTTTATAGACCATAAGTTTAAGTTAGAAATACATACATGTATGTATACCTAACCTAAACCTATGGTCTATAAACTGAAAATATTGAGTTGGCTTTACTTAAAACAACAAAGTTAAAAACATGAAAAGTCTAATGAGTCTGACAAAAAATAAGTTTAGCTGACAATACATAAAAAGCTGATGCAAATAGTTGCCTCAATTTTTTTGAGTAGACCAGCACAATATTTTTATAGTGCATTAATTTGTCTGGAACCATTGTTTAATTGATATTAACTTATTTTTTCTTGTAACTTGTATTTTCCAAATGTATTTGATATATGTTTGAAGGCTTTAATATAATAATAATAACAATTATATTAATAATACGCTATTTTAAGTTTTTTTTTTTAAAGGATTAGGCCCCTTTCACACAATCGGACCATTCAGGTCTGCCTGTCAGTTTTGACGGCGGACCTGAACGGGCGCTCCATGCTAGTCGATGGAGCGATGGATGTCAGCGGTAACATGTCCGCTGACTAGGGATGAGCTTCGTGATCGAATCAAACGCATGTTCGACTCGAACATTGCCTGTTCGGTCGTTCGCCGAATTCCGAACAATATGGGCCGTTCGCTCCAAATTCGAGTGGCGCTTCATGGCCCATTATTCACTGTGGCATCGCAGTGCATTGCTGGCTTATGATTGGCCAAGCATGCACTATGACCCGCATGCTTGGCAAATCATAGCGGCTCTGTGTAGTGTGTTCCGGTGTTGAGAGAGAGATAGATAGACAGAGAGACAGTGTAATTTGATTTAAGTTAGATAGAGTAGGCAGGCAAGTCAGTTAGCTGCACTTACAGTGTATTGTGTGTATATATACATCCTAGGTGTTGTGTGTATATATATAAATATATATATATATATATATATATATATATATATATATATATATTGTATTAAGTTTAGCTAGATCCGTTCCTGTTGTTCTCTTCCTACTACTGACAGGCAGGCAGGTGTTTTTACAGTATTTACAGCTACCTGAAGAAAATTGCTGGTGTTCTTCTGATCCTATTAGTCTTATTAGTTACAGTATTTACAGTTAGTGTAGTGCGTCCTCTGCACAGTGTGCACCTAAAGCTACCTGAAGAAAATTAGTGTTCTTCTGATCCTATTAGTACAGTACCACAGGCAGCTGTAGTATTTACAAGTTATTGTAGTGCGTCCTCTGCACAGTGTGCACCTAAAGCTACCTGAAGAAAATTAGTGGTGTTCTTCTGATCCTATTAGTACAGTACCACAGGCAGCTGCAGTATTTACAAGTTCATGTAGTGCATCCTCCGCACAGTGTGCACCTAAAGCTACCTGAAGAAAATTAGTGGTGTTCTTCTGATCCTAATAGTACACTACCGCAGGCAGCTGCAGTATTTACAAGTTAGTGTAGTGCATCCTCTGCACAGTGTGCACCTAAAGCTACCTGAAGAAAATTAGTGTTCTTCTGATCCTATTAGTACAGTACCACAGGCAGCTGTAGTATTTACAAGTTAGTGTAGTGCGTCCTCTGCACAGTGTGCACCTAAAGCTACTTGAAGAAAATTAGAGGTGTTCTTCTGATGCTATTAGTACAGTACTACAGGCAGCTGCAGTATTTACAATTTAGTGTAGTGCGTCCCCTGCATAGTGTGCACCTAAAGCTACCTGAAGAAAATTAGTGGTCTTCTTCTGATCCTATTAATACCACAGGCAGGCAGCTACAGTATTTACAGTTAGTGTAGTGCATCCTCTGCACAGTGTGCACCTAAACCTACCTGGAGACAATTGCTGTTGTTCTGCCCCTATTAATACCACAGGCAGGCAGCTACAGTATTTACAGTTAGTGTACTGTGTCTTCTGCACAGTGTGCACCTAAAGCTACCTGAAGAAAATTAGTGGTGTTCTTCTGATCCTATTAATACCACAGGCAGGCAGTTACAGTATTTACAGTTAGTGTAGTGCGTCCTCTGCACAGTGTCCACCTAAATCTACCTGAATAAAATTGGTGGTGTTCTTCTGATCCTATTAATACCACAGACAGGCAGCTACAGTATTTACAGTTAGTGTACTGCGTCCTCTGCACAGTGTGCACCTAAAGCTATCTGAAGAAAATTGATATTGTTCTGCTCTTATTAATACCACAGGCAGGCAGCTACAGTATTTACAGTTAGTGTACTGTGTCCTCTGCACAGTGTGCACCTAAAGCTACCTGAATAAAATTGGTGGTGTTCTTCTGATCCTATTAATACCACAGGCAGACAGCTACAGTATTTACAGTTAGTGTACTGCATCCTCTGCACAGTTAGCACCTAAAGCTACCTGAAGGCAATTGCTGTTGTTCTGCTCCTATTAATACCACAGGCAGGCAGTTACAGTATTTACAGTTAGTGTACTGCGTCCTCTGCACAGTGTGCAAATAAAGCTACCTGAAGACAATTGCTGGTGTTCTCATACTAATAATACTACAGGCAGGCAGTTGATTCTGCTAGCTGCAGTATCAGTATATATATATACATCCCAGCTTTGTGCAGCTACATCTCACTGCAGGCCATTAGTATGTTTGGAAGGTCAACAAGGAAAGGCAGACAGTTACAAGCCAATAAAAGAGGGCAAGCAGGCTCTGTGTCTAGAGGCAACAGTGCTGGTCATGGAGACAGTGCATCCTCATAAGCACGTGGCCGCGGGACCCGCTTGTCCTTTTTTTTGGCAGCTGGCCGTGTTGAGCCGCAACATGCGGAAGACTTGGTAGAGTGGATGACCAAGCCGTCCTCATCCTCACTCACCCAGGCTCAGGGTACTTTGTCTGGCAAAGCAGCTGCCAACGCGGCCTCTTCCCTTGGCTAAATGGCATCAGTCACTCCTTCCCTAGCCCCACCATGTCCTCCTGAGGAGTCCCCCGAACTGTTTTATCACAGTGTTGGGTACATGCTCCAGGAGGATGCCCAGGGTTTTGAAGGCTCCGATGATGGTACCCAGCTAGAGGAAGGCAGTAACGTGAGCCCAGAGAGAGGGGGTGCCCAAGAAGGACAGCAATCTAGTAGTCATGTTCCCCCAGCTGCAGCATACTGCCAGCTTTGCTCCAGTGATGAGGAGAGAGGGGATGATGAGGTCACTGACTCCACGTGGGTGCATGATAGGAGAGAGGGGGAGGAGGAGGCAGGATGCCCTCCAGGGGCCAGCTTAAGGGCAGCACACCGACTGCATCACACCGCAGAGCTCCGCATGTGCAGGACGCTGCTGTCTCTGTGCGTTATTCCAAAAGTTCTTTGGTGTGGGCCTTTTTTGAGACAAGTGCATCAGATCCCACCGCTGCTATTTGCAACATATGTCTCAAGCGTATCTCTCGTGGCCAAAACATCTCCCGCTTGGGCACCACATGCTTTGACCAGACATATGTTGACCTGCCATGCAGTTCGTTGGCAAAAGACCCGCTCCTCATCAGCTGGGATCTCCAACCCCACTATACCTTCAGTCCTCTCTGAGACCTGCACTGAGAGGAATGAAGGTGTAGAATTAGGTGTGTCACAACCAAGTACTTGGGGGCAATCTGCTATTGGTACACCGACGTCAGATTGTACCAGGCAAATTTCCCTGCCCCAGCTGCTGCACCGCCGAAAGAAGTTTGCTCCCAGCCATCCACATACCCAGCGGTTGAATGCTAGCTTGGCTAAATTGCTAGCACTTCAACTGCTGCCTTTTCAGTTGGTAGACTCTGCCCCCTTTTGTGAGTTTGTGGAATGTGCAGTTCCTCGGTGACAGGTTACCAAACGCCACTTTTTCTCACGGAAGGCGGTTCCGGCTCTCTACCAGCATGTGGAAGGCAATGTCTTGGCCTCGCTGGACAGGGCGGTCAGCGGGAAGGTGCATATTACTGCTGACTCATGGTCCAGCAGGCATGGACAGGGACGTTACCTATCTTTCACCGCGCACTGGGTGACTCTTCTGGCAGCTGGGAAGGATGCAGGACAGGGTGCAGTAGTGTTGGAGGTTGTTCTGCCACCACGCCTCCAAAATACTACTAGTGGTGATTCTGCCACACCTCTCTCCTCCACCCCCTCCTCTTCTTCTTCCTTCATGGCCTCTTCCTGTGCTGATTTGACTTTGGAACTGACGGTGCTCTGTAGGCATTCAAGGGGCTACGCAAGCACGCAGGCCAAAAGATACCATGCAGTGATTGAGCTGGTGTGCTTGGGGGACAGGAGCCACACTGGGGCAAATATTCTGTCAGCTCTGCAGAGGCAGGTTCAGAGGTGGTTGATGCCACGCCAGCTTAAGGCAAGTATGGTGATTTGCGACAATGGCACCAACCTCCTCTCCGCCCTCCGCCAGGGACAACTGACCCATGTGCCCTGTTTGGCTCACGTCCTTAACTTGGTGGTGCAGCGGTTCTTGGGTAGGTACCTGGGCTTACAGGATGTCCTGAAGCAGGCCAGGAAAGTCTGTGTGCATTTCCGCAGGTCATATAATGCCAGTGCTTGTCTGGCTGACCTCCAAAAGGAATTTAACATGCCCAAGAACCGCCTAATCTGTGACATGCTCACCAGCTGGAACTCAACGTTGACCATGCTGCAGCGGCTGCACATGCAGCAGAGGGCCATCAATGAGTACCTGTTAGACTATGGCACCAGGACAGGGTCAGGAGAGCTTCTTTTTTTCTCCCCACACCAGTGGGCCATGATCAGGGATGCATGCACTGTCCTGTCACCATTTGAGGAGGCCACGAGGATGGTGGGCAGTGACAGTGCATGCATCAGTGACACTGTCCCCCTTGTCCACCTGTTGGAGCACATGCTGCGTGAAATAATGGACAGGGCACTTGAGGCAGAACAGGGGCAGGAAGAGGAGGACTTCCTTAGCTCTCAAGGCCCTCTTTATCCAGACAGTGTTCCTACATGCCCGCCGATCACACAGGAAGAGGAGGCGGAGGAGGATTGTGTCAGTATGAAGGTGGACCCTGGCACTCAGCATCAGCAGCAGTCTTTAAGGGATCATTTACAATCCCAAGAAACCCATGGACTTGTACGTGGCTGGGAGGAGGTGGCTGTGGACCATTTGAGGAGGCCACGAGGATGGTGAGCAGTGACAGTGCATGCATCAGTGACACTGTCCCCCTTGTCCACCTGTTGGAGCACATGCTGCGTGGAATAATGGCAAGGGCACTTGAGGCAGAACAGAGGCAGGAAGAGTAGGACTTCCTTAGCTCTCAAGGCCCCCTTTATCCAGACAGTGTTCCTGCGTGCCCGCCGATCACACAGGAAGAGGACGAGGAGGAGGAAGAGGAGGATTGTGTCAGCATGGAGGTGGACCCTGGCACTCAGCATCAGCAGCAGTCTTTAAGGGATCATTTACAGTCCCAAGAAACCCATGGACTTGTACGTGACTGGGAGGAGGTGGCTGGTGACCCAGAGGACTCCGGACCGAATGCCTCAGCAAACCTACGCTGCATGGCCTCTCTGATCCTGCAAAGCCTGCGGAAGGATCCTCGTATTCGTGGTATCAAGGAGAGGGATCAATACTGACTGGCAACCCTCCTTGATCCACGTTACAAGGGTAAGGTTGCGGACCTTATCTTGCCGTCGCAGAGGGAGCAGAGGATGAAACATCTTCGGGAGGCCTTGCAGAAAGGCTTGTGCAACGCGTTCCCAGAGACTGGGAGGTTACAAACTCCTGTTCCTGGACAACGTGTTGCTGAGGCTTTGGTCAGTCAAAGAAGGAGCGGTGGAGAAGGTGGCTGTCTGACTGATGCGTTCAGACAATTTTTTAGTCCGCAGCCCCAAGGTATGATCGGTTCCAGCAACCATCACCAGCGTCTGTTTTACATGGTGCAGGAATACCTAGGGGCAAGATCTGACTTGGGCACCTTTCCCACCAAAAATCCTCTGGGTTACTGGGTCTTGAGGATGGGATCACTGGCCAGAGCTTGCACAGTATGCAATTGAGCTACTGGCCTGTCCTGCATCCAGTGTTCTTTCGGAATGCACATTCAGTGCTGCTGGAGGTTTTGTAACCGATCACAGGGTGCGCCTGTCCACCGACTCGATCGATCGACTGACCTTCATAAAAATGAATCAGTCTTGGATCACCACCAGCTACCAAGCACCTGATGCTGATGTAACCGAATAATTTTTTTTGAAATGTCAGATCCCTTCAAGACTGCCTATGCTGATTCTGAGTGAGTATCCTGTTATGCTGAGTGACTATCCTCTTCCTCCTCAATGATCATGCTGATAGCTTGTAAGAATATTTTTGGTTCTGGGTGCCACCACCAGTGCCTAAGGCCCAATTTTTCAGCCCCTGTTTAACAGGGACGTGTAATTACAATTTTTGATGCAATACTTTGCAGGAGGGCTCATTCCTGCACTCCAGCTAGAGTATCTGTGAGGGGTTGCAGTGTTGTGGCACCAGTGCCTAAGGCCCAATTTTTCTGCCCCTGTCCAACAGGGACATGTAATTACATTTCTTGATCTAATATTTCACAGCAGGGCCCGTTTCTGCGCCCACCAAGAGTAACTGTGAGGACTTACAGTGTTGTGGCAACACCAACACCTAAGGCCCCAATTTCTGCATATATAGAGCAGGCCCCTACTTTCAAACATCCAACTTACAAACGACTCCTACTTGCAAACGGAAGGAGACAACAGGAAGTGAGATGAAATCTACCCCTAGGAAGGGAAATGCTCTCCTGTAAGAGTTAATATGGGAAAAGCGTGTCTCCTTTCCACTGATGCTTTATCACCAATCCTTGTTTCACTAAAAACCCCAAATTGTCCAAAAACATTTGTCATTGGGACAGAAAGTGAGGTAAAATCTTCTGAAGAGGTGCACAGACAGCAAAACAAATGTCACAGGGGTGATAACCCTTCCCTATATTTTCCAAAAAGCTTAAAAATAGATTTGGCTGGAGCTACACTTTAAAAATGTACCAGTTCAAAATTACAAACATTTTCTACTTAACAAGAAACCTACAGTCCCTGTCTTGTATGCACCGCCTGTATACTGCTGTTCAGAGGGCCTGGAGCCTCACGCCTTTCCTTTTTTTAATTTGGGTGCGGGGTTCCCCTTAGTATCCATACAAGATCCAAAGGGCCTGGTTATGGACTGGGGGGGTACCCATGCCGTTTGTCTCGTGCCACTTTACAGGCATACTATAGACACCCCCCAGGTACGATATTTTTTTTCACTTTAAGCATCATTAAAATCACTGCTCCCAAAAAAACTGCCATTTTTAAAACTTTTTTTGCATTGATACATGTCCCCTGTGGCAGGACCCGGGTCCCCAAACCCTTTTTAGGACAATACCATGCAAATTAGCCTTTAAAATTAACACTTTTGATTTTGAACATTCGAGTCCCATAGACTTCAATGGGGTTCTAACGTTCGTGCGAATTTTCAGTCCGTTCGCAGGTTATGGTGCGAACCGAACCGGGGGGTGTTTGGCTCATCCCTACCGCTGACATCTGGCCTGGTCCGATCCGCTAAAAGCAGATGGATGCATCTACGTTAAGGTCCGTCGCTGGTGGATCGGATCGGGTGAGATCTGATGAAAACAGACCAGCGGCGCTCGACAAGCCCCTCCCTGCTCAGTGAGCAGAGAGGGACCTGTCATCCGCCGCCTCAGCGGAGATCAACAGAGAGATCTCCCGCAGAGCCGGCGGACTGAGGCAGACTCCGTGAAAGCGGATCTGCCTCATGAGAATGGGGCCTTAGTCTCATGAAACAGGCTTTCAAAACAAATTAACATTTATTATTTATAAATTGTTACAAATGTAATGTTATTAAATTAGCATGAAATGTAAATGTAAACATCTTTTTTTTTTTTTTTTTTAAAGGAAAAAAATGCCTCTTTCTCTGCTAACAAATCAAACTGAAACACACACATGTAACATAGTATCTCTGTAAAGAACATAGAACACAGAATGTATTAACTTTTTTTAGGAAAGTAATTTGCACTTTAAAGTGTGAACGTTGAATGTCCAATATCTCAAAAACCGAACAAACAGAAAGTTGGTTTTTGTGGTACAAATCAGCACAAACCAAGTACAAACAAATGATATTGTCATGATCAAGGGGTCAGGCTCGAAGACCAGTTGATGTAGCAGTGGAAGCTCACACAGGAACTAGCAGGATAGGAATGCAGGCAGGTCACCTTGGCCGATGTCACAGGCTCACTTGAGGTGTAGAATCTAAGTACTAACCGGTGTTCACCAAAGCTCCTGATGATGGAGATGGATTTTGCTGCATGTTGACACCAGGTTGTGGTCCTCTGGATCGCCCCACCAGGCAGTGACCAAGCCGGGGTCCAGTAGCAAATATAGCAGATAGGGATCATGTAAAAGCATTGTCAAGGAACAAGCCAAAGGTCAGTAACGAATAGTTGCAAGTTGGGCTTAAGCAGAAGCGTAGTTGAGAAACAAGCCAAATGTCGGTAACAAATAGTAGATCGAAGATACAGACAGCAGCAGGAGAGACAAAAGTGAGATATTAACTGGAGAAGGCACAATATTCTGGCAACCATGAAGTGCAGAGACATGGCTTAAATCAGGACGTTCATGGGAGGAGTAAAGAGTTCAAGGCAAATAAGATTCACAGTAGGATCATTCAAGGAATTGTCCAGGAAACTCTCCAGCATTCCAGGTGGCTCAGCAAGCAGAGTCATTGCCAGACACAGCTGAGGTCCCAGGTCCAGGTCCTGACAAGTATAATTGTTTTTAAAATGTAATAATGTGATGCAAAGTGGGAGAGGTTTTATCAACTGTAATGCGCAATATCTCTGCAGCACAAATCAGCACAGATGCAGTGCAAATGAATGCTATCTTTGTTTTTAAATTTTAATAACAGTGAGTGCAAAGTGGGCGGGGCTTGATGTTACATAACCTGAATTTGAATTCCAATATCTCATTAACCGAACCAGCTGAAACATTCATTTTTGTGGCACAAATCAGCACAAACAAATGGTATAATTGTTTTTAAATGTAATAGCATGGGGTGAAAAGTGGGCGTGGTTTCATCAACTATTATGAGTAATGGTTCTAAAACTAAATGTCACAAATGTTCGTTTTTGCAGCACAAATCAGCACAGATGCAGCACAATAATGCTATCTTTGTTTCAAATTTTAAAAACATGGGGTGCAAATTGTGTGGGGCTTGAGAACACATAATCTAAAATTGAATATGCAATAACTTCAAAAGCGAATGGCAGAAACATTCATTTTTGTGGCATAAAACTGTTTTTAAGCTTAAGAGCTGACAGTCCCTCACCCTGCATCTTGGTTGCGTTCTGCCTTATGAAGTAAGCGCAAACTTACCGTGCACACAAGTGAGTTATCTCAATAGGTGCATACAACAGACGTATGTCCATTTACAAATAGGATAAAAATTTTGACTGGTATGTTAGGCAACATTTAAAGCTTGTGAACGATAATGCCATTGCATGGCTTTGTAGTGACTTGGAAAAATTCTTGTCACTGGTGGCACTCTTTTTTCCTCATGGGCCTCAAATGTATGGTATTGTGCAGGTTTTTAAAGTTCTAAAAGACGTCACACTCTTTAAAATTACAGCATCAAAACTTGTGTTGCATGTTTGGCGAACATCTGCTTAAATTTTAGTCAAATGAAAAGATCATTTTTTTAAGTAAATGTAACTCAATTCCAATATGGAAATGCACACACCTTAAAAGTTTTGTCTAGATTACTCAATAGTATACATTATTTTTGTAAATGTAAAAGGTGTGTTTTAAGAACTAATGAAAATTAAGTAACGTACTTAAAATATCAAAGTAAATTAATTAACATTTATTTATTTGGTGAAAATGATAAAATTATTATAATAAATTTACAAGCCAACAGAATCATTTTAATCAGTGTAAGCGGGGCACTTTGCTTTGTTTTACTGAAGTTCATTTAGTTATAAAACACATTTTTTTTGGTCTATGAATATTTGTAAACTATACTTCGTGGCCATCATACTGAAAAGTTAGGACACCCCCGATTTAAGGAGTTATATATTTTTTTTCACATAATTTGGATAGGATTTATACAGGTTGGTTTTCTAAAGGCAAAAATACTGTTTATTTGGCAATAGAATTTTTTGATCTGCAAGGGAATTTTCCCATAGCTTAGTAAATTAGAAGCCCTGATAACTTCCATTAGCCAATGATGTGTGAGCAAAAATACAGTTTTATTATTTTTCTTGCCAGTGGTTTGGAAATTCTTTGCAAAGTGAATTTTCACCACATTCACTAAACTAAGGGAACATTTTCTATACAGTATATGAAAAAAGTCTTTGTGAAGTGAACACCCTAACTGTCATTGTTAATTCAACCCCACGGTGCTTTAAGTATTTTCTAAACACCGCTCTATTTGGAAATTTTAGTTCACAAAAAGATGTTGTGGAACAGGAAGAGAAAAGCAACCAAATCAATATGGGCCATGCAGCACCTAAAGCATGAGCTGTGGTAAAGGTTAGCTGAACTGAATTTATTAACCTTTGATAAGAGGCTATTAGGAAAACGATACTATTCCCATGTTTAAATACATAAATGGTCTATAAAGCAATTGTTCACTTTAAAGGTCACTGCAATAAACACGAGGGCACTTTTTATTACAGTTGGAAAAGAGGTTTGCATTTGCCCATGGAAAGGTTCCTTGCTATGAAAATGTTAATCTTCCCCAGGAGCTGCTTTTTCAAAATTTAGTAGATAATTTAAAGGGGGGCTTTCTAAATGCTCAAACTTAATTTTCAACTATTAATATTAATAAAAAATAACATTCTGAGATGTCTGGGTTTAAGGAAGGATTTTTGTTTTGTTGAACCAAATTGGGCAAGCTCTGGATCAGTTATGAATATAATTTTTTTACTGGAACTTGTTAGATGCATGCATTTCTTTAGCCTGAATGTAATTTGTAATTATGCAATCTTAAAAAAATACAATTTCATTTTCTAAATAACTTTCCCATCGCTTCATGCCAGAAACATACTGTAAGTGTCATGGTAAATTGGACACATGGCAGAAAAAAAATAGAACTTTATGTAGTAGCTTTTTTTCCAAGAATTTTTTTATCTTTTTCTATTTTTTTATGTATTATTTGTAAATTAATAGAAAATGAAAAAAGTCATTAAAGGAAATACTCTCAAAAGAAAGCATTGTTTGTCCCCCCTCATGAAATATGTCTCGCTTCTTTATAAAAAATAATAAGTTATTCCTGAATTGGTAAGCCTGTATCTGAAAAAGTTCTAGAGATTAAAGAGGAAATAAAATAATTATTCTTATAATATAATTCTTATGCTGCTAGACTTAGTAAATAGATAGGAAGGAATATTATATTTGTTTGTTTTAAACTTTTTTTTTTACATTTTTTTCGTTGCTTTCTTGTTTCTGACCTGGACCAAAATTATGTCATACATCCCAGGAGTCTTCATGGGCATTTTTTTTTCTTTCATCTGGAGGAGGGGAGAAGGGGCTTTTGTAACCATTCACACCCTCCTGCCTGCATGCCCTCATGCCGCCTACATGTCTGAACTAAGGGCAGATGAATTTCAGCAAAATGCTACATAAATCATCTGCCTTTATTCAAGATGGCTGTGGCTGGAAATGCTTTTCAACAAAATAAAGCATGGAGACATGAATGTATGGGTGAGTTTGCTTTGAATAACAAAAAAATGTGAAATTACTTTTTCAGTTTATGGTGCTTGGATACAGCTTAGTTCTGCTTTAATTGGTTAAAAAGCAACTCAACACCAAGCAGAAACAATTGGTCAATTCTGTGACAAAAATACTGCAAATGTGCTAATGTTAAGAATTTTACCTAGAGAAAATATCTTTTTTTCTGTTTCAATGTTTTTTTTAACGTTTTCACATTAGGTATAAAAACAATAGCAAGATATTCAAATATTTATACCTTTTTTCAATTTTGGACCGATTAGGATAGGGTTCAAACCACTGTAAGTTTTTTATTGTAACCCTGAGGAGCTCTGTCATTCCCATTTGATGACCTTTGCCACTGGTAGAGAAATTGCTGGGAAATTCAAAATCGAGTAAATGAGGGACAGTCTTCCAAGTGGGACACAGTTTCACAACTGTCTAATCTTGGATTTCTCCTTACTCTGGAACAGAAAGTAATGGGAAATTAGTTATACTTATGTATGTATATGACAACAGCCAGGTTTTAGGTAGTTCAATGCAGTACTTAAAGTGGCAGTAAACAACAGGTGGCAAAAAAAATAAAAAAATAGTTCCCTGCAAGGCAATGTCATAATGTGCTAGTATGCATTGCACACTAGCACATTATGAGAAACTTACCTTAGAACGAAGCCCACCAGTGCCGCGATGTCACCGCTAAGATGGCTGACATTTTCCCCAAAGTCTTTTCTTACGGGTTCATGGCCTCCAGCTAAACAAGTGGCGTGATGACGTCACTCCCATGCATGTGCACCGGAATTGCCATTTCCGGCACGGGCTCTGAGGGTCCGGTACTGTAAGCTGAACCTTCAGAGTGCATGCACCGGTGATGTCATCGGTTGCATGCACTCTGAATATCTCCTAAACTTGCACAGTAAAGAATGATAAGGGCGTCCACTGTAATAATATCTGTAGACTAGAAACCGGCATTGTTCCTTGCAGACCCCCTTCGGATTAAAGTGATAGTAAATTCTGTTACACCCCTTGTGCTTACAGGTAAGCCTATAATAAGGCAAGGAACAATGCCAGTTTCTATTCTACAAATATTATAACAGTGGACACTCTCATCATTCTTTATGGACTATCCGGGTTGAGCGGCGGGGAGTTTTTTGCAGTAGTTTGGTCTGCATAGGAACGCCTTAGTACAAAGATTTTGATGATATGTTTGTCAAATTTTTTGGGATTATCATGACTTTATGTATACAAGACATTGAAAGAAGCTCAAGAGGGATACTTTACAACTATGCCTTTCTGAAAATTTAAAACCCTAAGCACTTATGATATTTTTCCTGTAAGCAACGCTTAATTTGCAATGTTTTTGTAATGCACCTTTAATCAGGGATACACTCCACGTATACTCCACATGTACCTGCACATATCGTGTACAATACTTACATTTTACCATAGACTAAAAATTCTTTAAATAACTGAATTCTGATTCACTTTGTCAATTCTTTTTATATTAATAGAAGAGGACCACTTAATCCCATTATTACCTGATTATTCAGCCAAATCCTAACATGTGCTGTCACTATGAATAACTCAAATAACCTGGATTTTACCTGAGGCTAATCGAGCAGCCTCATTAATTGTCAGAGGACTGCAGTACTGGAATTAACTGGCTTTATGTCTTCACAATGATATCTTTATGTACTTCCAGTGTATTTCAAATACTTTATGTATTGTTGTAGAAGCAGTGGACCTGGTCCTTACATTATGATATACGTTGCTCATAAAGCCATTGAAGTGTTTCGGCAGCCTAATATAACTTGGAATTCTGAATGGTATGTAATAATATACATTCAATCTTTTCAAATTCTTACCAAAAAAAGTTACCATGAAGATATGAGCTAGCAGATTGAAAAGGGTGTCCAAAAACAAAAATTAATGTTATGATTGGGATCTTTACATATAATAATATGAAGGGGTCCCAGTCTCCAATGCCTGCCTAGGATAGACACAGGGGCTCTTGTCATACCGTTGTTCAAAGAATTGGGTAGCATGAAGTTCAGCCATGAAGATGGAACAATTCTCCTAGTATAAATGGGTTTCAGACTCGCTGAATTTTCTTTTTGTTTCTATAGTTAATTTAGTGCACAGTATTCAGAAGACTTTGTCTTCATTCAGTCTACTCTTTTTAGGGGCATCCACCTCTCCTTACAGAGACTCCCAGCAGGACAAATCCTACTTTAGCAGCACCAACACAGTCAATCAAAGGGTAAACAACAGACAGTCACTAGGAATCCACTTCCAGGCCTCTACTCAATGTGTCTGCAGATACTTGGATACCTCCTGTCCCATACTGGCTAGACACTGTACTGTGACTCTCCAGGTCAGATCCCCAGTGCACCCCCTTTACTTGGCTCTGAACTGATTCCAGGAAAAAAGGCCCCCAGCTTCCCCAGAGCTGGGACCTCAGTGAATTCTCTGCAGGCTTTCAGCTGACTTTCCAAGAAGGGCAGCAGCCCTTCCAGGCTGCAATCTCCTCCTCCAGAACAAGAACCCTGCTGCTCCAGGCCTCAGATTATTTATGGGCCCTCTCCACCTTCTGGGCAGACCTCCCCAGGGATTGGCTAGGGTTTAAGTGAAGTAAAATGATTCAAGCACAGGGTCTCCCTATTGCAGCCCACTACATTCTAGAACCTATTAGAAGGCAAGGAGAAGTAGTGGAGCCTGCAACCTGTGAGACCCAAAACAGCCAAAAACTAACTACACACTACTACTCTAACTACAAAGGAGCCAAAAAGACTAAATTTACTTTAACCTCTCTTGCAAACTATAGGAGGGTGCTATATGTAATATAATCTCCAGTAACTGCTTACCTTCCATAGCCATCCATTTTAGTAATCAACTTTTCTAGAACTGACTTGGCGTACTGTTCTTAAGCCTGTGTTCTTGCCATGTACTAGTTACTAAGCTTCTACGTTTACCAGATGGAATGGTTATACTATACATTTTGTTTAGTAAATGAAAACCTGTCTTCCTGAATACAATTTTAGCTCCTAGCTCTTTGTGTTTTGGTATACTGTTTTTTGATAACTGACATTATTCTGTTTACAACTCTGCCTGAACACTTCCTGCCCTTACATGCCCATGTGTTAAAATGAAACACTATGCTCTTGTTTGTTCACTTCATGTATTTATTTTATTATCTGATTATCTGCCCATTAATGCAACAGCCCTGTAGTATCATGTAGCCAAAGCACCTTGAAAGTGATTCTAATGATTAGGAACCATTCAATACTTCAGGGAAGACCTTGCTTTTCACTGTTGATATCAAGGGCCTGCAATTCCTATTTGAATATATAGATGTCTGCCAACAATGAAATGCATGTGGTTGGGGAGATTGATGGAAGGGATTATCACTAACATATTGTATTGCTGGATGTTTAACTGATGACAAAATTACTGTCCTATATATGTAGGAAAATATAATAGAAAAAGGTCAAGAAAAGTTCTTGAATCGTATTGGAACTTAAATTATAATTTGCCTTAGAGTAACCCTGCGGCAAATATTTCCATGAACCTTTGATAGAGATGCTTTGTTTACATTATTTGAGTTATGCTGGCTGGATAACAATTTTGTATATAGTATTTTTTTTCAGGATTAACAAATAGTTTTTTTTTTTGTCAAATAAATATGAAATATTTGCATATCAATTTTTAGTTAGTACTATATACATCCAGCATTTGAAGCTATAGGCCTCTTTTTACCTGTTTACAAAACCAATCAAAAGATTCACATGCTAAATTATCAGAAGGGTAGTTCATCCCCCACCACCCCTCCATCCCCCTTTCTCTTACTGCTTTTTCTGGTTCTGCAAAGACTTTTAATTAGGCAAGTGACAGTCTGAAAGTTAACAGCTTCTTCTGCACTCTGTCTTCAGAAAACCCATTGTTCTTGGTGACACCAGTATTAGGTTCCATTTCCCCTGTCTCATGACTAATCACACGATTTATATAGCTAAATGATCAGAAGAGTAGCACACCCTCATCTCCCCTCTATCACCCACTCTCTCTCTGCTCTGTATGGTTCTGCACAGTTTTAAAAAAGGGATTAGCAGTCTCAAAAGGAATAGCTTTAGAATACCCATAGTCCTTGGTGACACCAGTATTAGGGTGCACCCAGTATTAATTTGCCCCCAAACCATTATGCTTTAGCAAGTGTATAATACAAAAAGGTAGCATCTGTTTTCAGATGAATCCTATAGAAAGGAAACCAGTAGAGGTTTAGGATACTTGAACATATTATGCTGCATCCCTGCCTTTATTCAAGGGTATCACTATTGAGCAAAAGAACAAGATATACAAACAATAGCAAAAACATGGGTTTCTGTGTGTAAGTGGAGAACAGGACCATTATTTCTTGTAGTGAGTGCTTGGTTATGTGCCTTGAACATGGATGTTTGGCCAAGAGGCTAACCCCACCCCCATAGCAATAGGCCCACGATCAGGCTCAGAACAGGCTAATCAATTAAATCACTCAGTTGACCGGGGACACTTTGATAGTCTTAGAAATTACTGAGTTTGTAACAATGAAAAGGGAAGGCATCGTCAAGACATCTTCTAGGATAAATAGATAGTTAATAACACTGACAATATTTAAGATTAGGATGACGACAAACATTTTTGGAACCATTGTTTTATTGCATATATATTACTTACAATCTATATTTCTTTACTGCTTTTACTTTAATATTTTCACTGCTCCATACAATTCATGCATTGTGAAACTTTACAAAAGTGACCTATCACCTTTAATGAAAAGTATGGGATACATGTCAAATAAGTCCAATACTAGATTTTTAATGTTATTTTTTTCTTCATTCTATAGTTGTTACATAGCAAATTTACTGCCCTTTGCTTTCTAAGAATAGCATACCATAAAAAGGAAGGACATGTGTATTGAATTGTCATATCTGCTAACACTACTCAACCTTATAAAAATCTATCATCCATGCCTATAAATAACCACTATACTGTAAATGCTATTAATTTTAAGGTGCATTTCCTGTAACAATGTTGAAATTTATGTTCTATATCTTTATTTTGCACATGAAAATTCAATCTCCATATATTTCTAATAACATAAAAAGATCATTAAATAGTATTATGTAAATATATCAGTTTGTAGTTGAAAAATGATTCAATTTAACTTATTTTTATTTTACAGCCTAAATTATTTTACAGTTATATCAATCTAATTTGTTTTATTTCTAAAAGAAATCTGACATCCAAAATTACATTTTGAAAAATGTAATATGTTTACATACAATTTTTAATTTTTTAAAAATGTTTGGGTGCATCCTAAATGACCAGTGCCTGTACAATTCATTGCCTAGTTCCAACATTATAAATAACATTTTTAGAATAAATAAATTCACAAACATCATTAAAAATAAATGAATAACATTTTTATCAGGTTAATTTACATTGCCAATCAAAACACGTATATAGAATAAACTGTATTAGCTCACATATACAGTAAATGCATGGGAAATGCAATTTAAGTAATACAAAGTAATCATAAATGTTAAAATTTGCACCATTTATATTCAATTTCTTCATTTAAGACGTATGTGAATTATTTCTTTAACTGAATATAGAGTGGCAGCTGTGGTAGCAACACTGTGTTTGTTGAGCAGTAAATTCTATAGTGTTGAACTGTTCCAGTAAATGTTAAATGATTTAAAAAGACCTGACAGGCGAGAACAGCAGCCCTGGAGTCATGTAAAATGCAAGAGAAATACCACTTTATAGTCACTTTTTATGACATTAAATTGGAATAGCAATCAGTTGAAAACTAATATAACTAATTTTATTTTTTTAAGCCAGAGAGCTAAAAATAAAATAACTGTTATAATTTCTGTATTGCATTAAATGTTATATATAGCTATGTGTGTGGGGTATATATACTGTAAATGTGTGGGTGTGGGTGTGTATTTATTGTTTGAGTTTTAACACATGGAAACTTTTTTTTACAAACATACAATTAAATACATTTTACCTGGATAACATAAGAAAACAGCAATAAATGTGAAAAATAAAATGCAAAAACAGGTAGTTTAGAAAACAACATTTGGGGTAGTAATCACTTTTCCCTTTTTCCTCCTATTTTATTGTCTACCTCCTGATGTTTGGCTGAAATCCTCATATGAATGCCATTCATTGCCTTATTACTGTATGACGAATAAGAGGGTCTTCATTTTATAGTCATATGATCAGTCCTAGTGTTTTAGTAAGTGAACAGCTACTAAGAAAGAGCAAAACATTAAATTTCTAGGGAGTTTCATCACATATAAATATACAGAATGGCATTGGTTTCCGTGGTTGTAAAGAAACTACATATGAACATTGAGCAGTTGCAAAAAATCGCAGCCAGCTGCAGGTTGAGATGCACAAAATATTTTACCAACATTTATTTTCAAAATGTATTTTAAAGAAAAAATATTTTAATTTTTAAAGTTTTTTTTTTTTTTTTTATTAAAACGGTAAAAAATACATAATTGAATAAATAAATAACTGGTACAAACACAATACAATAAAACAATAGCTCAAATATTTTAAACATTTTTGAAACTTAGATACTTAGACCAAGTTTAGCAGCATTGGTATGCATTAATTAACTTGGCAATAATGCTATGGCAAATTTTTCTGATTTATATTGTGCCTGAGAACTAGAAACACACACAGTTGCACATTCCTAGTTCTCTGCTGCAAGGTTAATTCATGTTCTCAAGGCAAGGGGCATTTTCCATTATGTCTTATAACGTCACATTGTGGTCACAAAGGGTTAATGAAGCAAATTTTCCTTTCTGTTTTATCGTGTTCCTTTTTAATCAAATTTTTGAAGACCATGATATGGCTGAGGATAGATAGCCCTGACTTTTCATTGAGAAATATTAAGCTAAAAAAAAAAAAATATTCATAAGAAAGTATTAAATGTTATGGTAATAAAGAAAAAAAATGAAACATTGGTTAAAGCAGACATATCACAGCTCAAGGAAGAGGGTTCACCCTCAAAACACATCAGCATCTACTACATATTCAGGTCTCATCTGTGCCTGTTTAGGGCCACAGGCTGAGACTGTTTTATGTTATGCCTCGTACATACGACCAGACTTTCCGCCAACAAATTGGTGGAATTTTGTCCAAAGGGTGTTGGCTCAAACTTGTCTTGCATACACACGGTCCCACAAATGTTGGCCAACAGAACGTAGTGACGTTCTAGACGTACTACGTGTTTTTTCAGCTCTTCAGTGCCACCCTTTGGGCTCCTTCTGTTAATTTTTTGTTAGTAGAAGTTTGGTGAGTGTTGATTTGCGCTTTTTATTTCGTGCTTTTCAGTTTGTTTCTGAACGGCCGTTCGTTAACCAGACATGTTGCGGAATCGGAGGATATAACGTGTTATTTATTATTGGCCTTGGAGTTATTGCTTTGACTTTTATTTTGGTTGAATAATGATTTGATTTAGTATATTTTCTATATTTTTGGATGCATAGAATGCACTTTTTGGTTAAGTTCTATTGGCAGATAGCATGTCTAATTTAATTTTTTTAATTCTTAATGCACAATAAAAAAAATTGTGGAGAATAATACTTGGCTAAGTGTTTTACTTCAAATGAGAGTTTGGAAGTAGGCAGTTACATTTTAAAAAATACAATGTAAAATTGACAAGTGGCACCAACATAGTTGTATCTTTGATCTTAAAAACTACAGGATAATGGTGTTGTGGTAACAAATAAAAAAAAAACGCCTTTGAAAATTAGTTTGCAATATCTCCATCAGTATCACCAGCAAAGCAGCTTCATTATTATCTCATTAAAGAAGAAGAGAATTGTGTGCTGCATTTGGAGATTTCATAATTTGCCAGGTCAAGAATGTTAATTCTCCATTACAAACGCTAATGTACAAGATCGCCCCGCTTCTGCTTTCGAGCATGCGTGTTTGTATTTTGGACTTTTGTCCGACGGACTTGTGTACACAAAATCCGACAACACACATTTGTTGGTGGAAAATTTGAAGACATGCTAGCCAACATTTGTTGGCGGAAAGTCTGACAACAATTGTCCGATGGCGCATACACACAGCCTGTCATCCAACATTTCCCATCGGAAAGTCCGATCACGTGTACGGGGCTTTACACTCATCTTTTGTAAATACAAGTTTTTACCACTTTTATCATACTAAATGGTGTCATTGGTGATGCACTAGGCTGGTGCTCCCTTCTTGCATTCTGTCATTTAATGTTTGGGATTCCCCTGTCTGAGGAGGGCTGAAAGGCCTAGGGATTACCTGGTGTTCTAAAGAAAACTTAAGTCAATGGGGGAAATAGTTGTGGGATCTACATTTTACCATCTCCATCCACCAAACTTATGCACAGAAGAGTTTTTGTCATGATACTGATTTACTGAATGTTCATACAATAACTTAAAGTAAGTAAAGTAAACAGAGATTTTCTTACACATGACTGGATAAATTAAGTGAATCTTCACACATTTGATTGTGTCAACATTCGCCAATCCAGCAAATTTATGGTGCACATTGTGCATGTTTTCCTGTCTTACAATATCTAAGATGTGACCCTGATTCATTATACTATTTTTGTAGGTTTGCCACTGTATTGTCAAATTATAAGTGTCATACTAGTTTTTAATTTCATTAGAAATAAATTGCTAATATAGTAACTTTATTGTAAAGGTTGGGAGTATTTGAGCATTTTTTTTTTTTTTTATTGAGTCTGCATTTACATATTTTTTTAAAAACATTCTACCAGGACATCTGTCTGATATGTGGCCCCTAATGTAATATGATTTCACATCTATTACAACCTGAAGCTTGTAGTGCAGCCCAGGCCATGGAGAACATGCAGTAGTCTGGCTCTTCAACAACACATTTTCTACTAGTTGTTCATATGAATCTTCTTTTATTTTTATGTAGCATCCTGATATAATGCTTGCAAAATATGGAAACTCTTATCTTCTGTTGATGGGTGCTGCCCTCTTGGTTTCTATGTCAGTGGCTGCAGGAGACACAGAACCATATGTGATGTTCTAAAACAATTCTTCACATGCATAGTATTTTACTAGAAGAGGACCCAAACAGAGCAACTCAAGCTGTAAGGAATCCATTCATGTGACCATCTCTAGTCAAATGACTGTATTTGCACATGCATACACAATATTTTGATTACATAGTGCTGATGCTGCCTGTGTTGAAGAGAGCTCCTGAACACTGCCTCTGCAGAAACAACTGACTTGAATAGGGCTAAGTAGACATGGCAAGGCAAAATGGCACTGGACCCATCTTCCCAACAATCATACCAGCATTCTGCCACAACCTTGGAGCTGCTCCACAATGGACTAAACAGCCCTAAGGATCCCCTAAGCACTCAAAGACAACAGATCATGGCTAATACATACTGCTGCTGCACTTTGCAAGAAGCTCTCTGGAGCTAAATTTGACCTGCACTGGGCCCTCATATAAAAGTCATTCCATTGCCCCATACTCCTCTAACAAGGAGGTATGCATGCAACCACTACTGACAAAAGCCTCTAAGCCCCAGAAAACACCCAGGATTCACAGGACCCAAACAAGACATGGTGTAATTCAAGCCAATCATCCCAATGGAGACATAAATCTGTACCAAGCTAGGCAATTCACTCCCAGGCCACACCACCATGCAAACCCCAAAAACCCAAGCCACAGAGTGGAATAAGCCCTGAGACTGTGATCCTGACCACTTGCAGAGCAAAATGTACCCACTCTCTTAAAAGGCTCTCTATTCTGAAACTCACTCAGATAAACAATATATTGGGGTTGATTTACTAAAGACAAAAAGACTGTGCACTTTGCAAAGTGCAGTTGCTCTAAAGCTTAGTAAATGAGCAGAAGCTCTGCTGACTTCCATCGTCCAATTATTTGCAAGCAAAAATGCTGTTTTTTTATTTTCCTTGCACGTGATTGGGTATTCTTTACAAAGTGAAGCTTTACTTCATTTACTAAGCTCTGGAGCAACGGCACTTGCAGAGGGCAACTGTCTATTTGCCTTTAGTAAGTCAACCCCATTATGTCTTTGCCTCCCTCATCCTTGTCCAGTTCAGAAACAGAGGAAGCCCTCATCCTTCAGCCCTCCATCCACAGAGGAACACTCATCCCAGGAGGACTTTATAAAATTAATTTCTATGAAAAAGAAAGCTCTTTGGGCAGATTTCCAATATATTTTACTAAAAGTTGAAATCATGAAACATGACCTTTAGTCTACAAAAAAAGATGTCCACCAAAGATCCAAAGATCCACTAAAAGAGACATATGTACAAAAGCATTTAGGGGGGTCTGAACAATAGAGGTAGTAGAAACAACATTAGAATCAAAGGGCTCCCAGAAGCTACAGAATGAGACAACCTGGGGTAGTTATCCTCTCATCAGATTGAAATGTTTTACCTGAGAAGCCCTCCTTCACAGCCAAAAGATGCAATCTGTAGAATTCACCCTTATTCATTCAAATAAGACATCATACATAATGCACACAGTATACACAACAAAGAATTCAACAGAGCACAAACACAGCTTTATTGGAGTGCAGGCTTTTTTAACTGTTTCCTCTGGGCTTCCACAACCCCATAGGCCCCTGGACGTGCTGAGTACATTTTTGTCTCTCCCACCTCTGATCACGCCTGATGAGTCAGCAGTGATTGGGTATACGAGCTGTAGCCAGCTGAAGAAAATAAGCATGCAACTTTCTTCCAAGCCCTAGTAACTACATAGAGCACTGTGCCAGCTGTGTCTTGGCTGACAAGCTGTCAGAAACCATAAATCAGACTGAGACAAGTACAGTTAAATCTCACTTGTTTAATAATAATAAAAAAGGTAAATAGAGTAAACATAGTGAAAACATAGCCAGAGTTCAGGAACCAGAACGGATAGTCAGACAAGCCAAAACGTCAGGGAGCCAGAGATGAGCGTAGTTGAACAGCAAGCAGGATCTGGAGCCAGAAGGAATGTCAGCCAAGCAAGTCTTTAACAGGAACACAGGCGAGCGCCTCTAGAGATGTGACCAAGGCGAAGGCAGAGATCATCTGGGCTGGACGGCTTAAGTAGGCAGGACTGACAAGCAGGATATCATCAACAGGTGAGTCTCTGTGGAGAAATAGGAGCTGGCAATTAGCCAACAGATGAGTGGCCAGCTTAGAGAAGGAAGGGCTGAGCCCAGCCCTGACAGTACCCCCTCCTCAATGACCCCTCCCCCTCGGAAGACCACCAGGCTTGAGGGGAAAACGTCTATGGAAATCATGGGGGAATACAGGGGCATGTACATCCGAGGATGAGACCCAAGAGCGTTCCTCCGGATCATGCCCTTTCCAATGCACCAGGTACTGTATGAGCCCACGGAACCTACAGGAGTCAACAATGGACTGTACTTCATACTCCTCATGGTTCCCAATCTGTATAGGGTGAGGACGAGGCACTGAGGTGGTAAAGAGGTTGCAGACCAAAGGTTTTAATGAGGAGACAAGAAATACATTTGAGACATGCATATTAGAAGGAAGGTCTAATGCGTAAGCCACTGGGTTAATGCTGCGAAGAATACAGAAAGGCCCAATAAACCAAGGTACGAACTTCAGAGAGGGAACACGAAGTCGGAGGTTGCGATATGACAGCCAGACCCTGTCCCCAACCTTGTAGGAAGGTGCAGGCAGGCGTTTGCGGTCAGCATGGAGTCTGTACCTATCATTAGCATGTCGTAAAGCCTCCTGGACTTGTGCCCAAGTGGAACAAAGACTACGTAGATGCTCCTCTAATGCAGGAATACTCTGCGGAACAAATGAGTCAGGCAACATGGAAGGTTGGAAACCATAGTTCACCATAAACGGGGACAATAGGGAAGCAGAATTCAAGGCACTATTGTGAGCAAACTCCGCCACGGTAAGAAGTCTGACCAGTTGTTATGATGGTCAGAATAATAGCAATGTAGGAATTGCTCCAAGCACTGATTGGCTTGTTCTGCAGCCCCATTAGACTGCGGGTGATACACAGAGGAGAAAGCAAGCTGAATTCCCAACTGTGCACAAAGGCTTGCTGGAACCGGAACACAAACTGACTACCCCTGTCCGAGACAATCACCTCGGGTAGCCCATGTAAGCGAAAGCTCTCCCAAGCAAAAAATGAAAGCCAGTTCCTTAGAAGTGGGCAACTTCTTAAGTGGAATACAATGGGACATTTTTGAGAACCAGTCATCCACCATAAGGATAACTGTGTTGCCCTGGGAGTTAGGTAATTCCACAATGAAATCCATAGACAGGTGGGTCCAGAGCCTCTCTCCATTGGGTATGGGTTGTAGTAGGCCCACAGGTAGGTGTCGTGGAGTCTTACTCTGAGACACACAGAACAGGCAGCTACGAAGGCGTCAGGCATAGCACGTAGACTAGGCCACCAGAAATGTTGGGAAATGGCCCAAAAGACTTGATTAGTCCCAGGGTGGCCAGCAGCCTTGGGAGAATGGTAAGTCTGGAGCACGGCAGTACGGAGACTCTCTGGGACAAAGCAGAGGTCATAAGGTTCCTCAGGAGGAGCATGAACCTGAGCAGCAAGAATTTTGTCACCCAAAGGAGAAGTGAGACTGGTGTGAACCTTCACCAGAATACGATCAGGAGGAATCACAGGAACCGGAACCGACTCAATCTTGGAAGTGGAGGAAAATTGTCATGACAAAGCGTCAGCCCTTACATTCTTAGTACCGGGTCAGAATGAGACAATGTCATTGAAACTAGACAAGAAAAGAGCCTATTGTGCCCTTCTGGGAGAAAGGCCATTAGTCTCAGACAAGAATGTGAGATGCTTATGGTCAGTAAGAATGAGAACCGGCACAGTGGTACCTTTGAGGACATGTCTCCATTCTTTCAGGGCTAAAATGATCGCTAACAGCTCTCTGTCACCAATCTCGTAATTGCACTCCGCGGGTGACAATTTCTTGGAAAAGTAGCCACAAGAATGCTGGGAAGCTCAGTGTCCTGATGTTTCTCCTTCCCCAGCTCTCTTAAGCAGCTGAAAACAGAGGGAATGTGATCACTTACAAAAAAGGAAAATATTTTTTTTTTGTACTTCATTTCTAATTTAAACTGAATGGATAGCGTTCTCAGAGGTAGGACGTTGAGACAGAGGAGCGCCAATTCCAGTCTCAGAAGCATCAACCTCAAGGATAAAAGATAATGTAGGATCAGGATGTGCCAACACAGGAGCAGAAACAAATGCAGCCTTGAGACTCTCAAAGGCCTTAATAGACTCCGGAGACCAACGCTGTGGGTTACCATCCTTTCTGGTCATATCAGTCAGGGGCTTGACAAGAGACGAGAAGTTACGAATATACTTCTAATAATAGTTGGCAAAGCCAAGAAAACGTTGCAGAGGACGTAAACCCACGGGTCAGGGCCACTGTAGGACTGCTGAAAGTTTCTCTGGGTCTATCGAAAAACCAGCAGTGGAAATGACATAACCCAGGAATTTAACCTGTTCACGATGGAATTCGCAATTCTCCAATATATAATAGAGATTGTTCTCTCTTAGTTTCTGAAGCACATGACAGACATCTGTGTGGTGGCTCTCCAGGGACTTGGAAAATATGAGGATATCGTTGAGATAAACCACTACACATAACTGCAACAAATCTCGGAGGACATCGTTAATAAATTCTTGGATAACTGCCGAGGTACTCATAATGGCCTGTTCTGGTATTAAATGCAGTTTTCCACTCATGGCCCTCCTTATTTCTCACGAGATTGTATGCCCCTCTCAAGGCAAGCTTCGTGGAAACCGTTGCTCCCTTGAGGTGGTCAAATAGCTCCATAATCAATGGAATCGGATAGGCATTCTTAATCATTAAACGATTGAGACCCCTATATTCAATACAAGGTCTCAGTTTACCACTCTTCTTCACAAAGAAGAAACCAGCACCAGCAGGAGACGAGGATTTGCGGATGAAACCTTGAGAAAGTGCGTCTGCAACATACTCCTCCATGGTCTTATCCTCCAAGACTGACAAAGGGTAAACCCGGCCACGAGGGGGTATGGCACCTAGTTGAAGGTCAATTGCGCAATCATGCGACCGGTGTGGGGGCAAACTACCAGCTTGATCTTTGTCAAAGACATCGCTAAAATGGGGGTACTCCTCCGGCAGGGAGGAGAGTGAAGAGGTGCACAGGACCTTGGCTACCTTCTGGAAGCATGTCTTACAGCATTGTGGCGACCAGGAGAGAACCTCAGCACGGAGCCAATCAAAAGAGGGCCTCTGTAACCAAGGATAACCAATAACCAGCGGAAACTTAGGTGAGGAAATAACTTGGTATTGGATTATCTCATTGTGAAGAGCTTCTACAGCCATTGACAACGGAACATTCTCATGAGTCATATGAGCAGGCTGTAGGGGTCTTCCATCAGATTGACTCGATACCAGGAGGCATGGGAGGTGAGGGAAGCAAGGGTGGGACTGCAAAGTTTGGAAACAAATATACAGGAGGCTTCCGCAAGCGCTCCTTAAAAAAAGGGAGTCTTTCTCTGAGTCTGGAGTCAATAAGGATGGCAAAAGTGATCAACTTCTCCAGCTCAGTGGGTATATTATCTCAGGCTGCTATCTCCTCCTTGGTGGTATCCGAGGGACCATGAGAAAAAGCAGCCACGAGGGCCTCATTGTTCCAAGCAACCTCTGCTGCCAGTGTACGGAATTCAATGGCTTAATCGGCAACAGTTCTCGTACCGTATTTGATGGACCTGAGGCACTTGGCAGCAGAAGCGGAGTGTGCGGGAACGTCAAATATCCTTTTAAAAGAAGTCACAAACTCAAGGTAACTCAAGACAACAGGTTTTTGCGTCTCCCATAGAGGGTTTGTCCAGGCCAAGGCTCTCTCAGAAAGCAAAGATATCACAAACCTACTTTGCTTCTGTTCGTGGGAAACGCCTGGGGCAGCATCTCATAGTATATCTCAACCTGGTTGAGAAACCCTCTGCATTGGACTGGATTGCCCCCAAATCGCTGGGAGATTCCAGGTGAGCCGTGCAACTCAGGAGCGTTTGTAACGCCATGGCAAACTGATCCATGCGGTGATCCTGCTCATCCAACCTGGAAAAAATATTACCAACAAGTGGATTAACTGCATCTTCTGAATTCATGGCCTTCGCCTACTGTCAGAAACTATGAATCAGACTGAGACAAAGTACAGTTAAATCACACTTGCTTAATAATAATAAGAAAAGGTAAACAGAGTAAACGTAGTTAAAATATAGCCAGAGTTCAGGAACCGGGACGGATATTTTTTCAGTAAAAAATATAAAAAATTTAATTTAGTGCAAACACACACAATATAATAACCATTTTTTTGGTAATATATACTGTAAGTTATGAGGTTGTGTTGAGTAAATAGATACCAAACATGGCAAGTCTTAAAATTGCATGCTCCTGTAATATCACAGAAAATGACACCACCCAAAAATCGTCATAGGTGACATTTTAAAAGCCTTTACAGCTCATCAGTTTAGGATTAACTGGGAGCTCTTGTGCTAAAATTATTGCTCTCACTCCAACATTCGCGGCCATACACCACATGTGTGGTGCAAGCGCGGTTTACATATACATGCGCAGCCTGGGCTTGCATTTACGTTTGCACATTTGTGTGGGGCAACAGGGATTATGGCAATTTTTATACATTTCTTTAACAACTTGCGGACTCCCCATCCTACATATACTGCGGCACGACGGCCGCTCTGTGCCAGATCATTTACCTAGTACGTGATCTGACACTTCCATGTTTGGACTTGATGTCCACCAGCACCCACCGATTATTCAGTACACAGAGAGAATGGTGATTTGTTTTGTAAACAAAGCAAGAGGGAAGGCATTGATCCTGTGTTCCTGCAAAGCAGGAGCAGCAGGGACACAGATCTTTGCATTCCCTTAGTAAAAACACCTACCCCACAGTACACAAGCACTGGCTAGGAACACATTTAACCCTGATGCTAACCCCTTCCCAGCCATTGTCACAGTTACAGTGACAGTGCATTTTTTTTTAGCACTGATCACTGTATTAGTGTCACTGGTCCCCAAAAAGTGTCAAAAGTGTCAGTGTCTAATTTGTCCGCAGTCCCGCTATAAGTTGCTGATTGCCACCATGGCTAGTAAATAAATAAATAAATAAAAATATCCCACAGTTTGCGGACACTATTACTTTTGTGCAAACCAATACGCTTATTGGAATTTTTTTTTACCAAAAATATATAGCAGAATACATATTGGCCTAAATTGATAATTGATGAAGAAATTTTATTTTTTCAATTTTTTTATTAGATATGTTTTATAGCAGAAAGTGAAAAAATATTGTTTATTTTTTTTCAAAATTGCCGTCCTATTTTTTGGTTATAGCGCAAAAAATAAAATCTGCAGAGATGATCAAATACCATCAAAAAAAAGCTCTATTTTTGGGGGAAAAAAAAGGACAAACATTTTATTTGAGTACAGCGTTGCATGACCGTGCAATTGTCAGTTAAAATAGCACAGTGGAGTATTGCAAAAAATGGCGTGGTCAGGAAGGGGGGTAAATATTCCGTGATAGCATTAAGTAGGTGACAGGTACTCTTTTTGAAGACATAAGGAGTCTAATAGACCCCAGTGTCTCCCCTGCCCTTTACACCATCTAACCGAGCACAGATGTCGGCTGTACCGACCAGGAAACGGTGGATCTGAAACCTAAAGTGACGCAATTATCGTCGCTTCCAGTTTCTTTGTTTACATCTGAGATTCAGGCATGGATATGCCTCGCTCTCACACTACTCTCGCAGGACACTCCGCTCGCGGTTGGCTTACGCTATAGCGAGTGGCCGGCGGAAACATATTTAGATAGAAACACATGAATACCTCTATACCAGGAAGCTTCGCCTACGTTTATTAATGAAGGTGGAACGCATGGGAATGAGGGTTGGAACGCACGCGGGTCCGCCATTTTGGCCGAACCCGGAAGTGTAGATGACGTCAATTTAGGAGCTGGATTCTCATTACAGGGGTCTCAGTGCCTATATAAAGGAGTATGGCTGCAGTGGGCAAGTACCCCAGACGAAGTCCTATGTGATGAAACGCGTCGGGAGGACTCCACTGCCGCCATTTTTATTGTATACAAGCGCTTGACTACTTCTTAAATGTAAGTGTTTTCCTTTTTTAATAAAATTTACAATTTTACGGAATTACAATATATGGCCCCTTTTTTATCCTATGTGGGGCATGTTCGAGGACGTCTTTAACTTCCACATGGAGAAAGCACCCCGGTGAGGCATCCCCAGGATTTCTTCTACAGTGTACTATTGGGATCTCCTCTCCAATGCCAGTGGGCAGTTTTAAGCCTGTTTGACTCATCCAGGATACGCTGTTTTGGGTCCCAACTTTTCGGTAAGCCTCCATTCATATGGGTGGTGGTATTTGCACAAGTGTGGTTTTTCACAAATCCCTGAGAAAGCTTCCAAGACCGTTGATCTTCCTTTGGTCCTCATCTTCTATACCATTGCCATTGGGCAGTAAAGGCTCGTGTTGACCTATGTAGCATATGCTATTTTTAGGTCCAAAATCTATGGTACGCCTTCATTACCTTGGGGATTGTTTAATCACTATTTTAGTCATATATCCACGTGGTGATTTTAAAGTTTTCACAAAAAAATTGACTTTGACTTATTGATAATGGACATTTATTATTATGAGATTTTTATATGTTGATATTCACAATTGTCATTTCACTTTTGCATAAATTACAGCTCTGCACTTATTTATATATTATATGCCTCGCTCTCACACTACTCTCTATCCTGAAGCAGGCAGTCTCTGTCAATGGGAGAGCCCGGGAACTGCGGGAGCTGTTGCTGAAGTGGGGGGGCTTCCGTGCCGCCTGCCCTGTAAAAGTGACCATCAGCTATACAGTCGCTGCATCACTTTCAAGCTGGGAGCCGACAGCACAATTAGAGCACAAGCTGATGGCTGCAGTAGCACCCATCAGTTTGTGATTAACAGTACACTCTTTGGATGTACGTAGTACATCCAAAGAACTGAATAAGTTAAAGAACAGGTATTTTTTCTGCATTGCCTTCAAATTCACAATAAAAAGACCCTCTCCCTGCTTTAAGTCAAGGTTCACACGGAGCTGCGGGAATGAAGCTATGCGAGTTCACTCCCGCATGTCAGTCCCGATTTCGACTGCGATTTCAGAGACATCTGTGCAGTTTTCTGCACAGATTTCAATGTAAATCGCAGCCCAAAATTGCAAACAGTAGTACAGAAACTACTTTTTGAAATTGGTGCAGCGCCGCAGATGCGGCGTCGCACCGATCAGGGCGGTGCCATTGTAGGCAATTGCTGCCGATTTGACATGTCAAATTGCATGTCAAAACGCTCCAGTTTGAACCAGGGCTAATGGTATTTTTAACAAAAATTTTTATTGTCTTCATTCAATGGTCTCTTTAGCAGTGCCCAAGTCTGCTTTAAAATGGCTAGAATTTAGTATCAAAATTTACTCTGAAGTTTGAGTTTCTTGGATTTCAAGAAGGATTCATTACACTCATCAGGATTCCTTGAACCTGGGTAGATTTACTTCTCCCTATGGTATACTGTACATCCTAGGTTGAGTGCTTATATAGCTCAGCTTTAGGGACCATACTTTTCAGGAATGCCTGGCTGTGCATATACCATATTTGCAAATGTATGCAAAAAAAAGAATGTTTTTTAATAACCCAAATGTTGGAAAGCACTTGTCATTTGATTTTCTGTGCTAATTTGCTAACTTAAGTGATGGGGAATTTTTGTAATGTTTATTGTTGTATTTGTTTATCATTTTCAATAAAATACAGCAGATAATATATTTTATATCTAGTATTGTGTTTTCAAAATAGATCACAGGGATCAATTCTGCACGTGGGTACTTTTTCAAAGTATAGCTATGCTTTAAGAAGTCATAATCATAAACATATGTTGATACCTATCATATAAAACCCTTTCTGAGCTAAAGTTGGCACAATTAATATAGAAATAGAGCGAATTTTAGTATTGTGGTCTTTGAGATCTCATATACCAATGGCTGGTTTATCCCAGATAAATGTGCTGAATGGTTTTATTAGACCTTCAAATGTACAACTGTTAGTGCAACCCTCCAAATCCCAGGAAATTAGGCCTTTCAATCAAGAAAGTGTTCTGTTTCTAGTAGCAAATGGTGAGTAATTACAGTCCATCTGAGATTTGGATTCTCACTTGAGACCTGCCATCACCAGTCTAATTGCTTTCCAAGGAAACAAAGGTATTTCTGTTCAGCAATTACCCTTTGATTTTTTGAAATATGAATGAACTTGGGCATTTTTATACTGAACCTTCTCTGATGCAATGTGAGGGTTGGAAAGGAAACCTGTTAAAAAAATAATTAGGGTAAATATTTTTTTCCAACAACGAGAATAGAATATTGTAAGCAATATTTAAGCAAATCATAAGAAAAGATATTTAAAAATACAAGATGCTCATGCAGCATGATGCCCAAAGCATTAATACAAAAATGGAAGCATAAGGTTTAATTGATTAATTTTAAGGTTGAATTACTCAAAACAGTGATACTGCCCCAAGCTCCCTTTGGAACAATGCAGAATGAGAGGACATTACATCCAGGCACAGGCTAGGTAATAGAGAACTACGTTCTAACTAGGGATGAGCCGAACACCCCCCGGTTCGGTTCGCACCAGAACCTGCGAACGGACCGAAAATTTGCACGAACGTTAGAACCCCATTGACGTCTATGGGACTCGAACGTTCGAAATCAAAAGTGCTCATTTTATAGGCTAATTTGCATGGTATTGTCCTAAAAAGGGTTTGGGGACCCGGGTCCTACCCCAGGGGACTTGTATCGATGCAAAAAAAACTTTTAAAAACGTCCCTTTTTTCGGGAGCAGTGATTTTAATGATGCTTAAAGTAAAAAAAAAAAAAGTGAAATATTCCTTTAAATATCGTACCTGGGGTGTGTCTATAGTATGCCTGTAAAGTGGCGCGTGTTTCCTGTGTTTAGAACAGTCCCTGCACAAAATGTCATTTTTAAAGGAAAAAATCTCATTTAAAACTGCTTGCGGGTTTAATGTAATGTCGGGTCCTGGCAATATGGATGAAAATCAGTGAGACAAACGGCATGGGTACCCCCCAGACCATTACCAGGCCCTTTGGGTCTTGTATGGATATTAAGGGGAACCCCGCACCCAAATTAAAATAAGGAAAGGTGTGGGGCCACCAGGCCCTATATACTCTGAACAGCAGTATACAGGCGGTGCAAACAAGACAGGGACTGTAGGTTTGTTGTTAAGTAGAATCTGTTTGTAATTTTGAACGGGTACATTTTTAACGTGTTTAGCTCCAGCCAAAAAATCTTTTTTAAGCTTTTTGGAAAACATAGGGAAGGGTTATCACCCCTGTGACATTTGTTTTGCTGTCTTTCCTCCTCTTCAGAAGATTTCACCTCACTTTTTGTCCCAATGACAAATGTTTTTTGAAAATTTGGGGTTTTTTGTGGAACAAGGATTGGAAAGCATCAGTGGAAAGGAGAAATGTTTTTCCCATATTAACTCTTACAGGAGAGAATTTCCCTTCCTAGGGGTAGATTTCATCTCACTTCCTGTTGTCTCCTTCCGTTTGCAAGTAGGAGTCGTTTGTAAGTTAGATGTTTGAAAGTAGGGGCCTGCCCTATATACTCAGCAGAAATTTGGGCCTTAGGTGTTGTTGTGGCCACAACACTGTAAGCCCTCACAGGGCCCTGCTGTGAAATATTAGATCAAGAATTGTAATTACATGCCCCTGTTGAACAAGTGCAGAAAAATTGGGCCTTTGGTGGTTGTGGTGCCACAACACTGTAAGTCCTCACTCGCTCTTGGTGGGTGCAGAAATGGGCCCTGCTGTGAAATATTAGATCAAGAATTGTAATTACATGCCCCTGTTGAACAAGGGCAGTAAAATTGGGTCTTTGGTGGTGGTGGTGCCACAATACTGTAAGTCCTCACTCGCTCTTGGTGGGTGCAGAAATGGGCCCTGCTGTGAAATATTAGATCAAGAATTGTAATTACAAGGCCCCTGTTGAACAGGGGCTGAAAAATTAGGCCTTAGGCACTGGTGCTGATGCCACAACACTGCAACCCCTCACAGATACTCTAGTTGGAACGCAGAAATGAGCCCTGCTGCAAAGTATTGCATCAAAAATTGTAATAACACGCCCCTGTTAAACAGGGGCTGAAAAATTGGGCCTTAGGCACTGGTGCTGGTGCCACAACACTGCAACCCCTCACAGATACTCTAGTTGTAACGCAGAAACGAGCCCTGCTGCAAAGTATTGCTTCAAAAATTGTAATTACACGCCCCTGTTAAACAGGGGCTGAAAAATTGGGCCTTAGGCATTGGTGGTGGCGCCCAGAACCAAAAATGTTCTTACAAGCTATCAGCGTGATGATTGATGAGGAAGAGGATAATTACTCAGGGATAGTCACTCAGCATTAGCATAGGCAGTCTTTGAAGGGATCTGAGATTTCAAAAAAAAATATTCGGTTACATCAGCATCAGGTGCTTGGTAGCTGGTGGTGATCCAAGACTGATTCATTTTTATGAAGGTCAGTCGATCGACCGAGTCGGTGGACAGACGCACCCTGTGATCGGTTACAAAGCCTCCAGCAGCACTGAATGTGCGTTCCGAAAGAACGCTGGATGCAGGACAGGCCAGTAGCTCAATTGCATACTGTGCAAGCTCTGGCCAGTGATCCATCCTCAAGACCCAGTAACCCAGAGGATTTTCGGTGGGAAAGGTGTCCAAGTCAGATCTTGCCCCTAGGTATTCCTGCACCATGTAAAACAGACGCTGGCGATGGTTGCTGGAAACGATCATACCTTGGGGCTGCGGAACAAAAAATTGTCTGAACGCATCGGTCAGACGGCCACCTTCTCCACCGCTCCTTCTTTGACTGACCGAAGCCTCAGCAACACGTTGTCCAGAAACAGGAGTTTGTAACCTCCCAGTCTCTGGGAACGCGTTGCACAGACCTTTCTGCAAGGCCTCCCGAAGATGCTTCATCCTCTGCTCCCTCTGCGATGGCAAGATAAGGTCTGCAACCTTACTCTTGTAAGGTGGATCAAGGAGGGTTGCCAGCCAGTATTGGTCCTTCTCCTTGATACCACAAATACGAGGATCCTTACGCAGGCTTTGCAGGATCAGGGAGGCCATGCAGCGTAGGTTTGCTGAGGCATTCGGTCTGGAGTCCCCTGGGTCACTAAGGACGACATGGTCCACAGCCACCTCCTCCCAGTCACGTACAAGTCCATGTGTTTCTTGGGACTGATCCCTTAAAGACTGCTGCTGATGCTGAGTGCCAGGCTCCACCTCCATACTGACACAATCTTCCTCCTCCTCCTCCTCTTCTTGTGTGATCGGCGGGCACGCAGGAACACTGTCTGGATAAAGGGGGCCTTGAGAGCTAAGGAAGTCCTCCTCTACCTGCCTCTGTTCTGCCTCAAGTGCCCTGTCCATTATTCCACGCAGCGTGTGCTCCAACAGGTGGACAAGGAGGACAGTGTCACTGATGCATGCACTGTCACTGCTCACCATCCTCGTGGCCTCCTCAAATGGTGACAGGACAGTGCATGCATCCCTGATCATGGCCCACTGGTGTGGGGAAAAAAAAACCAAGCTCCCCTGACCCTGTCCTGGTGCCATAGTCGCACAGGTACTCATTGATGGCCCTCTGCTGCGTGTGCAGCTGCTGCAGCATGGCCAACGTTGAGTTCCACCTGGTGGGCATGTCACAGATTAGGCGGTTCTTGGGCAGGTTAAACTCCTTTTGGAGGTCCGTCAGCCGTGCACTGGCATTATATGACCGGCGGAAATGCACACAGACTTTCCTGGCCTGCCTCAGGACATCCTGTAAGCCCAGGTACCTGCCTAAGAACCGCTGCACCACCAAGTTAAGGACGTGAGCCAAACAGGGCACATGGGTCATTTGTCCCTGTCAGAGGGCAGAGAGGAGGTTGGTGCCATTGTCACAAACCACCATTCCTGCCTTAAGTTGGCGTGGCGTCAACCACCTCTGAACCTGCCCCTGCAGAGCTGACAGAACCTCTGCCCCAGTGTGGCTCCTGTCCCCCAAGCACACCAGCTCAAGCACCGCATGGCATCTTTTGGCCTGCGTACTTGCGTAGCCCCTTGAACGGCTACGGAGCACCACTGGTTCCGAGGACAAAGCACAGGAAGAGGCCATGGAGGAAGAAGAAGAAGAGGGGGTGGAGGAGAGAGGTGTGTCACAATCATTAGTATTTTGGAGGCATGGTGGCGGAACAACCTCCAACACTACTGCACCTTGTCCTGCATCCTTCCCAGCTGCCAGCAGAGTCACCCAATGCGCCGTGAAACCTAGGTAACGTCCCTGTCCATGCCTGCTGGACCATGAGTCAGCGGTAATATGCACCTTAGCGCTGACCGCCCTGTCCAGCGAGGCATGGACATTGCCTTCCACATGCCGATAGAGAGCCGTTGAATCGCCTTCCGTGAGAAAAAGTGGCGTTTGGGTACCTGCCACTGAGGAACCGCACATTCCACAAACTTACGGAAGGGGGCAGAGTCTATCAACTGAAAAGGCAGCAGTTGAAGTGCTAGCAATTTTGCCAATCTAGCATTTAACCACTGGGCATGTGGATGGCTGGGAGCAAACTTCTTTCGGCGGTGTAGCAGCTGGGGCAGGGAAATTTGCCTGGTACAATCTGACGTCGGTGTACCAAAAGCAGATTGCCCACAAGTACTTGGCTGTGACACACCTAATTCTACACCTTCATTCCTCTCAGTGCAGGTCTCAGAGAGGACTGAAGGTATAGTGGGGTTAGAGATCTAAGCTGATGAGGAGCAAGGAGAGGTCCTCTTTGTTCTTTGGTGTGGGTCTTTTAGATACTCTTGCCAACGAACTGCATGGCAGGTCAACATATGTCTGGTCAAGCATGTGGTACCCAAGCAGGAGATGTTTTGGCCACGCGAGATACGCTTGAGACATATGTTGCAAATAGCAGCGGTGCGATCTGATGCACTCGTCTCAAAAAAGGCCCACACCAAAGAACTTTTTGAATAACGCGCAGAGACTGCAGCGCCCTGCACATGTGGAGCTTTGGGGTGTGATGCAGTCAAGGTGCTGCCCTTAGGCTGGCCCCTGGAGGGCATCCTGCCTCGTTGGTGATGTGCCGCCTCCTCCTCCTCCTCTCTCCTATCAGGCACCCACGTTGAGTCAGTGACCTCATCATCCCCTCCCTCCTCATCACTGGAGCAAACCTGGCAGTATGCTGCAGCAGGGGGAGCATGACTGCCAGATTGCTGTCCTTCTTGGGCACCCCCTCTGTCCGTGCTCATGTTACTACCTTCATCGAGCTCAGTATCATCATCAGAGCCTTCCAAACGCTGGGCATCCTCCTGGAGCATGTACCCAACACTGTGGTCAAACAGTTCGAGGGACTCCTCAGGGGGACATGGTGGGGCTAGGGAAGGAGTCACTGATGACATTGAGCCAAGGGAAGAGGCCGCTGCTTTGCCAGACAAAGTACCCTGGGCATGGGTGAGAGAGGATGAGGAGGATGAGGACGGCTTGGTCATCCAAGTCTTCCGCATGTTGCGGCTCAACACGGCCAGCTGCCGAAAAAAAGGCCAAGCGTGTCCCACGGCCACGTGCTGATGAGGATGCACCGTCTCCATGACCAGCACTAGACACAGAGCCTGCTTGCCCTCTCTTATTGGCTTGTGACTGTCTGCCTCTCCTTCTTGGCCTTCCAGACATACTAATGGCCTGTAGCTGCACTAAGCTGGGATATATATATATATATATATATATATATATATATATATATATATATATATATATATATATGTACTGATACTGCAGCTGCCTGCCTGTAGTATGAGAACACCACCAACCTTCTACAGGTAGCTTTAGCTGAACACTGTGCAGAGCTCACAAAAAATAACTTGTAGGTTTAGCTGGACACTGTGAGGAGGACGCACCACACTAACTTGTAGTTTTAGCTGGACACTGTGAGCAGGACGTACCGCACTAACTTGTAGGTTTAGCTGAACACTGTGAGGTGGACGCACCACACTAACTTGTAGTTTTAGCTGAACACTGTGAGCAGGATGCACTGCACTAACTGTAAATAGTCTAGCTGCCTGACTGTGGTACTAATAGAATCAAAAGAACACCAGCAATTTTCTTCAGGTAGCTGTAAATACTGTAACAAGACAAGCCTGCCTGTCAGTAAGAAGATAACAGGAACGGATCTAGCTGAACACTGTGAGCAGGACGCACTGCACTAACTTGTAGCTTTAGATGAACACTGTGCAGAGGTCTCACTACACTAACTTGTAGGTTTAGCTGAACACTGTGAGCAGGACGCACAGCACTAACTTGTAGTTTTAGCTGAACACTGTGAGCAGGACGCACCGCACTAACTTCTAGGTTTAGCTGAACACTGTGAGGTGGACGTACCCCACTAACTTGTAGTTTTAGCTGAACACTGTGAGCAGGACGCACTGCACTAACTTGTAGGTTTAGCTGAACACTGTGAGGTGGACGTACCCCACTAACTTGTAGTTTTAGCTGAACACTGTGAGCAGGACGCACTGCACTAACTGTAAATAGTCTAGCTGCCTGACTGTGGTACTAATAGGATCAAAAAAACACCAGCAATTTTCTTCAGGTAGCTGTAAATACTGTAACAAGACAAGCCTGCCTGTCAGTAAGAAGATAACAGGAACGGATCTAGCTGAACACTGTGAGCAGGACGCACCGCACTAACTTGTAGGTTTAGCTGAACACTGTGAGGTGGACGTACCACACTAACTTGTAGTTTTAGCTGAACACTGTGAGCAGGACGCACTGCACTAACTGTAAATAGTCTAGCTGCCTGACTGCGGTACTAATAGGATCAAAAGAACACCAGCAATTTTCTTCAGGTAGCTGTAAATACTGTAACAAGACAAGCCTGCCTGTCAGTAAGAAGATAACAGGAACGGATCTAGCTGAACACTGTGAGCAGGACGCACTGCACTAACTTGTAGCTTTAGATGAACACTGTGCAGAGGTCTCACTACGCTAACTTGTAGGTTTAGCTGAACACTGTGAGGAGGACGCACAGCACTAACTTGTAGTTTTAGCTGAACACTGTGAGCAGGACGCACCACACTAACTTTTAGGTTTAGCTGAACACTGTGAGGTGGACGCACTGCACTAACTTGTAGTTTTAGCTGAACACTGTGAGCAGGATGCACCGCACTAACTTGTAGGTTTAGCTGAACACTGTGAGGTGGACGCACCCCACTAATTTGTAGTTTTAGCTGAACACTGTGAGCAGGACGCACTGCACTAACTGTAAATAGTCTAGCTGCCTGACTGTGATCAAAAGAACACCAGCAATTTTCTTCAGGTAGCTGTAAATACTGTAACAAGACAAGCCTGCCTGTCAGTAAGAAGATAACAGGAACGGATCTAGCTAAACTGAATACAGTGTATATATATATATATATATATATATATATATATATGCAACACCTGGGATGCATATATATACACAATACACTGTAAGTGCAGCTAACTGACTGACTGTTCTGCCTAATCTATCTAACTCAAATCAAATGACACTGTCTGTCTCTCTCTATCTATGAACGCCGGAACACACACTACACAGGGCCGCCGTGCAGGCGGCCTTATATAGTGTGGGGCGTGTGCTAAATCCCCTGAGCCATAATTGGCCAAAGCCTCCTTGGCTTTGGCCAATTACGGCTCTCTGTTCAGACGGCGCTGTGATTGGCCAAGCATGCGGGTCATAGTGCATGCTTGGCCAATCATCAGCCAGCAATGCACTGCGATGCCGCAGTGAATTATGGGCCGTGACGCGCCACACGAATTTGGCGCGAACGGCCCATATCGTTCGCAATTCGGCGAACGGGCGAACAGACGATGTTCGAGTCGAACATGGGTTCGACTCGAACACGAAGCTCATCCCTAGTTCTAACGTAGGAAGGAATGGAGCTGATGCGTGTTTCTGATTTGCTGACAGTGTCTGACCCCTTTCAGCTTGGCATGAGAGAATGACTAAGTATAGAACCAAGTGTAAGTTGAAAAGGTAATATTCTTTTAACGGATATAGTAATAGATAAAAATAAGTGTACTTAGACAGTATTATAATATTATAACTGTATAGTTTAAGCAATTACCGGTATATATATATATATATATATATATATATATATATATATATATATATATATATATATATATATATATTGAAAGAGCCTCACAAATCAAGTTACTGGGGCTGGTTCTACCAACATGTAAAAATCTACCTGTATATACTGTACAATATTTTGCATGTGTACTTCAAGCAAATAGCCCAACCTAACTTTTAGTTCAAATCAGCTACAGTTGCAATAAAAAGTATGTGAACCCTTTTGGAATGATATGGATTTCTGCACAAATTGGTCATAAAATGTGATCTGATCTTCGTCTAAGTCACAACAATAGACAATCACAGTCTGCTTAAACTAGTAACAAACTAGTAACACTCTTCATCAGTCCACGGTAAGACAAATTGTCTATAAATGGAGAAAGTACAGCACTGCTGCTACTCTCCCTAGGAGTGGGCGTCCTGTAAAGATGACTGCAAGAGCACAGCGCAGACTGCTTAATGAGGTGAAGAAGAATTCTAGAGTGTCAGCTAAAGACTTACAAAAGTCTCTGGCATATGCTAACATCCCTGTTAGCGAATCTACGATACGTAAAACACTAAACAAGAATGGATTTCATAGGAGGATACCACAGAGGAAGCCACCGCTGTCCAAAAAAACATTGCTGCACGTTTACAGTTTGCACAAGAGCACCTGGATGTTCCACAGCAGTACTGGCAAAATATTCTGTGGACGATGAAACCAAAGTTGAGTTGTTTGGAAGAAACACACAACACTATGTGTGGAGAAAAAGAGGCACAACACATCAACATCAAAACCTCATCCCAACTGTGAAGTATGGTGGTGGGGGCATCATGGTTTGGGGCTACTTTGCTGCATCAGGGCCTGGACGGATTTCTATCATCAAAGGAAAAATTAATTCCCAAGTTTATCAAGACATTTTGCAGGAGAACTTAAGGCCATCTGTCCACCAGCTGAAGCTCAACAGAAGATGGGTGTTACAACAGGACAATGACCCAAAGCATAAAAGTAAATCAACAACAGAATGGCTTAAACAGAAGAAAATACGCCTTCTGGAGTGGCCCAGTCAGAGTCCTGACTTCAACCCGATTGAGATGCTGTGGCATGACCTCAAGAAAGCGATTCACACCAGACATCCCAAGAATATTGCTGAACTGAAACAGTTCTGTAAAGAGGAATGGTCAAGAATTACTCCTGACCGTTGTGCACGTCTGATCTGCAACTACAGGAAACATTTAGTTGAAGTTATTGCTGCCAAAGGAGGTTCAACCAGTTATTAAATCCAAGGGTTCACATACTTTTTCCACCGGCACTGTGAATGTTTACATGGTGTGTTCATTAAAAACATGGTAACATTTAATTATTTGTGTGTTATTAGTTTAAGAAGACTGTGATTGTCTATTGTTGTGACTTAGATGAAGATCACATTTTATGACCAATTTGTGCAGAAATCCATACCATTCCAAAAGGGTTCACATACTTTTTATTGCAACTGTAAATAGATTCGAGGGGCATAAAAACAAATTTGTTTTCTTTAAATAGCAGCTACAGTTTTAAGCGGAGTTCCATCCAAAAGTAGAAGCTCTGCTTCCTCCCCCACCTCTGGTGCCACATTTGGTACCTTATAGGGGGGAGGGGGGACGGGTACCCATTTTTGACAGGTACCTGTCCTCACTTCAGAAGACTGCATCATGGTGATGTCCCTCTGCAGTTCGGCTCCCCTCCTTCTTCCTCCGCCACCGGGCCAGTTGGAAAGTGCAGCGCGCTTTGCGCATGCGCAGTAGGGAAACGGCAGTGAAGCTGAAAGACTTCACTGCCGGTCTCCCTTACCCCAAATGGCAGTGGCAGCACCCGACAGCCAATCCAAAAGTCAGCTGGGGTGTCAACATCGTGGAATCCCTGGACAGGTAAGTGTCCTAAAAGTCAGCAGCTACAGTATTTGTAGCTGGGGGGGCGCAGATCTCGGCTTTAAGTAGAAACACCAGTTACCTGCCAGCATGCTGCATTGAAGGACCATTGCTCTCTTTGTGAAAGTCGTGGACTCTTTGCAGGGGCAGAACATGAGTCCTGCTGATTTAGAGCTATTCATCACCAGAGTTGTTCATCACCAGGGAGCATAAACTGTGCTGAATACAGAGTTGTAGTTTTGGCTCATTTGGGGGGAGTCAGGCCTCTGCAAAGAGACCACTGTTTCCACATAAAGAGCAAGGGTCTTTCTTTACAGCATGCTGGCAGGGTACATGTTATTCTACGGAGAACCCTTCCAAAAAAAAAAAAAAAAAAACTCTAAAGCTTTGTCTACTACTTGTTTTGATGCACTTGGAATCTTTAAGCTGATTTAAACTAAAAATGTAATTTGGCTTAAAATATACAGTTGAAATACAGAAGCCGTTAACCTGTCAGAGGATCTGTAATTCTGTCGATCCATTGTTGAGATTTACAAAGCCATACTATTAACCACAACCAGACTTGTAACCTTAACTGCAGTTAAACAATAAAACTAGATTCCTTCTTTGCCCCCACCATGTGACTGGACAGAGAAAGAGCAGTATCAGAATAATGAGGTTATCTCTCTGATCATTCTGCTCTCCCCTTTTGACAGCAGGTTAATTAATTAATGTATTTATTACAGGTAGTTATATAGCGCAGTCAATTTATGCAGCGTTTTACATATACAGTATATTGAATATTCACTTCTGTCCTTGCCCTCAAGGAGCTTACAATCTAAGGCCCCTAACTCACATGCATACACACACATGCTAGGGCCAATTTAGACAAGTGCCAATTAACCTACTAGCATGTCTTTGGAATGTAGGAGAAAATCAGAGCACCTGGAGGAAACCCACGTAGGGACAAGGAGAATATGCAAACTCCAAACAGGTAGTGCCGTGGTTGTTTTTGCCAGCATATGTACAGTAAATCTAGGACAACTACAGTCTTTCAAACAATATATTACATAAGGCTGCCATTAAGTTAATATCAGAGTTATACTGGTTTCATTTAAAATACAATAAATGTCTCTTTCATTAACTAGTGTACCACCCTCCTAGTATAGGTGCTAGGATGTAAATAGTCAGGTTAGTGTAATTTGCTCTTCTGCCTAACGGTGGGGCTAGAGGCACGTCTACCTTCAGCAGGTTTGCTTAACAGAATGCTGCAATTTTTTAGTTAGGGCTGCTCATGTGTTCTGGTGCTGCTGAGTTTGATTGGACTTCTCCCACCTTCTAGAAGCTAGTAGAGATTTCTGGAGCATGGGTGGGAGTTAGGTAAATGAGCAGCATGAGTATGTAGCAATCTCAGCCAATTATAGGGGAGGTGCCCCTGAGTATGCTGGGATTGGCCTATATATTCAGGGGGACATGTGATCTCTGGGCTCCTTCCTGGATGGTGGAGTGCACCACTCAGGGGTGAGGCAGACTTGCCACCCCTGGCACTTGCTGCTATGTGGCCTCAGCTGGGCAACCTGAGGGCCTGAAGCTAAAGTAGAGAGGAGTGACCCTGGTGCTTCTGAAGAGCTGACTGAGGGGAACTGTGCCTGAGAGGATCTGTTTGCGTCTCCAGTGCGTACAGACCAAAGATCTAGGAGCCTGTTCTATTTGGCCGTCCCCTTGTGCTAGTACAGTCAGCTAAGGGTCCAACTAAAAGGATCGCTGGAGAAAAGGATACCACCGCTTCAGGTCGGTCAGCTGAAACAAAGACTTCCCCTCTGGAATTGAAGAGCCCCAGGTGCTGGCTAATGCGTATAGCAAATGAGAATGAATGGGAAAACTCTGGACAGCTGCACTCCAAAGAAAATTTCTTTTGCCTTTATTGAAAAATCGGGATCACACTGTACAGGCCACAGCAAGGCGATACAGACAGGAGTTGATGCGTTTCATACTACGGAGAGTGCTTATGCATAGTTTTTTTTAAAAGCATTGCTGGCTAGTGACCTGAAGAGCTTTGTCTACTTTTCCTCCACTACAAGAGACTTTTGCTCATGCTCTTGATTTCTGCACTGCTACACAGGAGAAGTCTGCTATCTGCTCCCAGCAAGAGACTTGCTCAATAGTAGTTTAGAGTCCAATCTGTGCACAGTTTTGCACTGGAGTATCCTATTACAAATCCCCTAACCTATTCAAGTTCCTCCAAAATAAAGCTGCAAAATAACACCCCTATTCTGGTCTTTGACTACATCGAGCTAAAGTGTGTGTGTACCTGGCTGCAGAAAATACCTTGTGCCTGGCTGCCAGTGAAGAAGTAAGTACTATCTGGGTAATACTCAAGCGGCTCCTATGGAGGTAGCTCTACACAAATGTAGTGCATTCTTTGGTATTTTAACTTACTGTATGTCTAGAGTTTGGCTTAAGAATCTAAGATACAATAGGCAGCATAAACAGTAATTGTAAACAGTTGACTGGTAGACTGTGCACCCCAACTCTAGTTTCTCCTCAGACTTGAACCATCAAGAGAGGCCCAAGGAAGAATATCCAGTGTTTCTGACCCCAGACACTCACCACTTTGCATTGCACTATTAGGAACCCTCACACTCTCTACACTGAAAGCCCACAATAAGATACGGACTACCTCTATAAAGCATTGGCAGCACTCACTCTCCCTTGGCTGTAGCCAAACTGCACCACTGAGCCAGACCACTGCCTGGTATGATGATGTCACCTTTTGTTGAGGCAAAATTAGAAAAGGATAAGATAGAAAGTGTCAGACCTCTAATGTTCTGCTGAATGCATGGTTAGGTAGACTCTACATTAGTAAACAAAGAAATGTGTTTCTCAGTACTCATTGTCTTTTCAGAAATGTATATCTCTTAAACACTAGTCTTGAGAAATGTAGTGAAAAAAGAAATGATCAATACAGCATACATTATTCTTTTTTGGTTACACGGCTTAACTCATTAAGCTATAATACAATTCAAGTTCTTCCTGTAACCATGAAACTCTTCCTCAGAACTCGTATTCCCTGTTTGTGCTATTAGGATTGATTTACTGAAGGCAAATAGACTGTTCATTTTGAAAGGGAAGTTGCACTGTACAAGTGAATTTTTCCCAAAGCATAGTGAATGTGGTGGAATTTCACTTTGCAAGGAATACCCAACCACATTTTTTAGTAAATTAACTCCATTCTCTCTATGCTTTTCCAAGAGGTCTGCATGGAAGTTGAGTTATAGGCACCCCCCACCCCCCACCCCCGCAATAGGATTTCATTAACTCAGTCATAATTGCCCTGGTAGTTATAATAGACAGACCCACCCACATAGCTGTCTGAGGAAAGGTGAAGCCTACTTTCTTCAGAACAAGAACAGGTAAGAATCTGCATTTAATCTTAACTGTAGTCAGCTTAAAGGAGTTATAAAGACAGAAGGTTTTTTTTTTATCTTAAAGCATTCTATGCATTGAGATAAAAAGACCCTGTGTGCAGCAGCCTCCCCAGCACCCCCTCATACTTACCTGAGCCCCATGTCTGTCCAGCTATGTCCACGAGTCCCTCAGCCTTCCGGGACTCTCCATCCTGATTGGCTGAGACACAGCAGTGGCACCATTGGCTCCCGTGGCTGTCAATAAATATCAGTTAGCCAATCAGGAGAAAGAGAGGGTGAGGCCGAACTGCAGGCTCCGTGTTTGAATGGACAAACAGAGTTGCAGCTCGGCTCGGGTGCCCCCAATAGCAAGCTGCTTGCTGTGGGGGCACTCGACAGGAGGGAGGGGCCAGGAGCAGCAAAGGGGGACTTGAGAAGAGGAGGATCCAGGCTGCCCTGTGCAAAACTACTGTACAGAGCAGGTAAGTATAACATGTTTGTTATTTAAAAAAAAAAAAAAAGACTTTACAATCACGTTAAGAAAACAATACCAACTACCCCTTGCTCACAAGCACTCTGCGGCTTGGCCTCCAAAGTTCCTAGCACCACTAATGCTTACCTTAGTCCACAGTTGTGTGCTAGTCCCCATCTGTTCTTGTTGCCACCACTCTTGTCCACATCATCACACCTGCACTGTAATTAGTGCAGTGCCAACACTACATCCTCACATCAAAACATAGCTGTTGCTAGTGGTACCCATCACTTTCCAGCCTTAATGATCTGAGGATTGGGATGTCAGTTGTCATGTGACCCTAGATTGAGGTGGGCACCACGGATTACTCATGAGCTGGGATGGGAAGCCCAGAATAACCCCTTTTAAGCTAGCCATAGTTCAGGTTTAACACTTGTTAAAATACTTGCAACATATATATTTCACCTGCAAGGAATTTAAGATTAGGTTGAAAAAATCAGTATACCTATCATTTCTTGTGGTTCACGCTTTCCTGCTTACTGTGCCTATGTTTCACAAATCTGTGCCACGCCATCCATGTAAATGGTAAAACATCACTTATTTAACACATTCTCAACAAATGTACCTTCTATTTAGCTAAATACCCCTCTTTCTTGATCTGAACGTGAAAAGCGATGCTTTGTTGAGTAAAATATGTCTTAACGGTTTATTCTGTGTTAGATAAATTGCAATAGACATCAATGCTCGAGTCTATTCTAGAGATCTAAGTTATTCAAGTTTCTAGGTGCAATTCCTTACCATGTTCTAACCTGATTTGGCTGGGCTGTCATATCTAATTGTGCATGAAAATAGCACTGTGAGTTAAAACATCAGATTTGTACACTGTTCTGTCTCACAGAGTTTCATTTCATCTCTATGGAGAAACTTGTGGTTCATAACGCAATAATTGTTTGTGCACTGCAGATTTAACTGAGGCATGCAAACTTTTACTGTACAGCTTACATTTGTTTTAGGTGCTGCTAAGTCATTTTGTATAAGTCACATGAAGTCAAATGTTTTTGATTGCAAAATGCATACTTAGAAAATAAATTTAAATTCAGATTTTCAAACTTGAATTGATGAATTGGTATACACAGGTAACAACTTGTTGTTCTTCCCTCTTGTGATTTCCTCTGAATATTCACCATTTTTTAGTCCAGCAGTGGTCCTCTTCCAAATGTACATCTAGTTTCATTCATCAACTGCATATTATAACACAGCACATCACAGTAAAAAACACAACAATAATATAATTATAAAAATGTCCTTTAGTGTCCAAATATAGTGTAAACTTTGCAAGATTTCCACTTTTTTAGTGATTCTTCCTTTTTAAAGTGCTCCATGCTCATAAATCATAAAGTGCCTTAGTGTTCAAATGTCACAAAGTGATGTGTGACCCATGCCCCTATTACTGTATATCCTTACTCACCAGATAAGATGGACCCTCTGCTAATAAGAGTCTAATACACTTTCTCTGGTGAGGGGTATCTCCTTTCTGTCCTTCAATCTTCTTCCAAATACCCAGTGATCCAGTGATGTGGGGTATGTAGCTATAGATGGATGGCAGTGCTGCTTAGAATAGAAGTTGTGCTCTGAAGGTTCTCTTGAACTCTGGAGGCCCATTGACAGCAGGAAGTACCCCCAGGTTGGCAAAATATGCTAGTTGGATGCTGCATCTGTCCCCCACTGGCCGAGCCATCAAAGGTTTGAACCTTTGGAGCACAACTTCTATGGTTGCAAGCGGCACTGCCATCCATCTATAGCCCCATACACCACATCACTGGATCACTGGGGGTTTGGAAGAAGATTAAAGATCAGAAGGGAGATACCCCTCACCAGAGAAAGCGTATTAGACTAGTATGATTATTAGCAAAGAATCCTTCTCATCTGGTGAGTATGGGTATAAGAGGGGCACGGGTCACACATCACTTTGTGATGTTTGAACACTAAGGCACATTATGATTTTTGAGCACGGAGCACATTAAAAAGGAAGATTCACTATAAAAGTGGAAATATTGCACTGTTTACACTGTACTTTGACACTGAAGGACATTTTTATAATTACATGTGATGCGCTGTGTTATAATATGCAGTTGATTTGTTAAGTGGTTTACACTTGAGCAACAGCACCAGTTGTTAGTATTTACACAAATCACATATTTTACGACTAGTGCAAGTTTTATGACGTAGTAATAGTTTAATTAATTTCACATTCTCTTACCCCAGGACATCACCTGTGGATGTGCCATCACTTTTATCACCCCTGGATCCCAGCACAATGAGGCAGGGCATGGGGCTGCTGTTATACATTTCAGCACTGGAGAATAGGCCAGAAGACATCTTAAAGGTATTGAAAAAAAACAAAATTTTCAAAAAATACATGCAGGTGCTCCACAGGCCTAGAATAAGAGCAAAATCTTCCTTAGGATTGGTATGGCACTATAGCATTGGTATAAACATTTATACTTGCATGTAGGGTAGGGGAAAAAGAGTGCCCAGTGTAGATCCCTGCTTTGGCTATGAGATTTTGACATAGTTCTGAGATTGGGTTCAGCGACCCCTTGTAGCGAGTAAGCAATGTCGCCTAGATAGCCAATAAATGCCCCCAGGCTAGCAGGTGGTTGTGACCCCAAGTAGTGCCCGCCCTGCCTAGTGTAGGGTAGAGGCATGGGAGTGCCTGGTGTAGTTCCCAGGTTTGAAATATCACCAAAGTTGCTTGCGAAAGTTGATTCAGAGAACCCTTGTAGTGTGAAGGCAGTGTACTTGCCTAGATATACACCAGAGGCTTCCAGAGTGGTAGTAGGGTGTGATCCTAGGTAATATCAAACCTGCCTATGCCAGTGTGGGGCCTTTTGGGAAATAGGGCTCAGATATAGTCTTGGCAGGAGTCTGCCAGTGGTCATCATGGGAAGTGTCTGGAGAACCAAGCCACAGCAAGGATGCAGTCTGTAAGGTTCTATTTGTTTTATCTTCCCTTTGGGGGGACAGAGAAGAAGGTGCATGACTATTGCAATTACTTGAAACCCTTTTGCATAGAATGCTGGATTCTGGCAAACTGGCAAACCCACCTTAAAGGTATGGGCTCCTCTGCTTGGCTCTCATCTACACTTTCTCTATTGCTTGTAACTAGGGATTCACCGATACCATTTTTTTTAACACCAAGTACTCACGGATACCTATTGCCTAGGAAGAGCAGGTAGAGAGGTGGTTTGGAAGGTGGGGGTAGTTAGGAAATTGGGTGAGGCTGAGGTTAGGGCAGGATGGGGGGAGGGGGGTAAAGCAGGGCAGGGTGGGGGGGAGTAGGGGATAAGTGAGGGCAGGGTAGTTGGGGGTGGGGTGGGATATTTGTTGAGGGCTGGGGTGGTTGGGATGCAGCTTCCCATGCAGGTGGATCCTCTGGAGCTGGGAGCCTGGGACCAGCTAAGCACTGCTGATACATCTGGTCCTGTCCCTTCCTCCTGGGCAACTGGGGCTAGGGGGGACTCAGTGGGAGCTGGAAGTAGAGCGAGAGGGGACTCCAAAATTCTGTGTACCAATGAGCTAATCTCCCGCTGTGCAGCTATTTTTTTTAAAACTTCTCTGTGTCCCCTATGTTCAGTGGGTGCTGGGGACAGAAAGCAGACTATTTAACCACTTTTGGGTTTAAGCGGACTTTTTAACCACTTTTGGATTTAGCAGCACTCCTGACCGGTCCCAGTGTATTGATATAGAAGTGACCGGCCTACAATGTAATTGTGAGGAGCTCTACTGATGATTAATCCTCCTAAACCCAAAAGTGGTTAAATAGTTTGCTTTCTGCCCCCCAGCACCCACGAACATAGGGGACCCAGAGAAGTTTAAAAAAACATAGCTGCACAGCAGGGGATTCGTTTATTGGTAAACAGAATTTTGGAGTTACCACCCCCCCACCAATAAATTTGCAGAGGCAGGCCAGGACAAGAGGGTTGGAGGCTGGTGTTGTGCGAACGGTGGGGGTGGAGATCACGCAGAAGTGACAGTTTGCAGGAGGGGAGGAGGAGGCAGGGAGGTAAATCTCGCAGACAGCTGACATGTCATTGGTTGTTAAGGAGGCAGCGGCCCCGCTCCTTAACAACCAATAATTGCTGGCATTCTTTTCGTTACATTTCAGCTATTAGCAGGGAAATCCCGCTGACAGCTGAAAGAACCGATTCTTTTTTTAAGTACTCGCGGATACCTATTGCCTAGGAAGAGCAGGTAGAGGGGCGGTTCGGAAGGTGGGGGGAGTTAGGGAATTGGGTAAGGCTGAGGTTAGGGCAGGATGGGGGTAGGGGGCTAAATGAGGGAAGGGTGGGGGGGGAAGTAGGGGATAGATGAGGGCAGGGTAGTTGAGGGTGGGATGGGATATTTGTTGAGGGCTGGGGTGGTTGGGATGCAGTTTCTCATGCAGGTGGATCCTCTGGAGCTGGGAGCCTGGGACCAGCTAAGCACTGCTGATACATCTGGTCCTGTCCCTTCCTCCTGGGCAACTGGGGCTAGGGGGAACTCAGTGGGGGCTCGAAGTAGAGCAAGAGGGGACTCCAAAATTCTGTGCACCAATGAGCTAATCTCCCGCTGTGCAGCTATTTTTTTTAAAAACTTCTCTGTGTCCCCTATGTTCAGTGGGTGCTGGGGGACAGAAAGCGGACTATTTAACCACTTTTGGGTTTAAGCTGACTTTTTAACCACTTTTGGGTTTAGCAGCGCTCTTGACCGGTCCCAGTGTATTGATATAGAAGTGACCGTCCTACAATGTAATTGTGAGGAGTGCTGCTGATGATTAATCCTCCTAAACCCGAAAGTGGTTAAATAGTCTGCTTTCTGCCCCCCAGCACCCACGAACATAGGGGACCCAGAGAAGTTTAAAAAAAAAATAGCTGCACAGCAGGGGATTTGTTTATTGGTACACAGAATTTTGGAGTAGGCAGGGAGGTATATCTCGCAGACAGCCAACCAATAATTGCTGGCATTCTTTTCGTTACATTTCAGCTATTAGGAGGGAAATCCCTCTGACAGCTGAAAGAACCGAGCCAGGAGGTAAACCAATACTCATACAAATGCTTAGTATTGGCACAGGTGCCGATACCAATACAGGTATTGGTGCAACCCTACTTGTAACCTTAAGGAATGTGCTGTCACTGCTGGGATGGTTGAAGGTTGTACACATGTACTTAACTGTGTTCAGTAAATAATAAAAAAGGCTTCCATTGTCTCCTAACCTCAAGATGGGGTTGTCCCCTAGAAATGAACAGTGCTAGGTTAGACGGTTTTTAGGGTCCATTGCCATAATGTCTGAAACAGATATTGGATGAATTGCTTGTGGGTGTCAGTTAGGTCAGTCTCAGGGTGTTCCAGGGTGTGCTCATGTAATTGCACAATATAAAGGATACCCTGGATAGGGTCCTGTGCCCATAGCACTCTGTCACCCAGCATACAGTCACTGTTATATTTAATTTCTAAGCCGCACTCTCTCTGTGTAAATTTGCAAGTTTTGTTCCAGTTAATCAACTTTGCACACTAGTTTTTTTTACAAAAAACAAGACGTGATTGAATAGCCAAATTATCTTTTTTTTGTTTACAAATGATTTTACAGAGTATAAAGAAATAATAAGGTAGGAGTTTACAATCCAGTACAGTAATAAAAATAGGTGATGATAGAGATCCATAAGAAGTATTATGACTTATGACAGCCATATCAAAGCTAAATATGGTAGTATAGTTAAAAGAGGAGTTTGGGATGAAGAAAAAAACAGTTATACTCGCCTAACATCTATCCGAGACAGAGGCTGAGCCAGCTGCCTGTCCGGGCATCTAGGTGGATCCCAACATTAAATTTGGGATTGATCCAGAGCCTGGACTGGCTGAGTGACGTCAGCTGACACTGGACTTTAGCCTGCTGTCAGCTGAAAATGGGTCACAGGAGTGGAGAACAAAGTGCACTCCTTTGACCCACAGGAAAAGTAGGGCCAAAAGCATTTTGACCCTACTTTTACTTTAACACCTGCTTGCATGCAACCAATGCAGACAATTGAAATAAATCCTGATAAAAAGAAAAGGGGTCAAAAAAGGGGGAAAAAACAAGAATGACCCATATTAGTATGACGACCAGTAATCCAGCTTCCTTTCAAAAACATGCATAGTATTAATGATAGTATAGTGAACTCTCTCTATAATCTAAATTAAGACCATGGAACAGAGTCAGATCTCCAGTTGACTAGTGCTATATAAAGTAAGCAGCAACCTTTTACAAGGGTGGAGGGACCTCTGGAACAGGCAAAAACAGCAAACATATAGGTAGAATGAGATTAAGTTGTGTGCCAGCAATTTGAATCCATTTATCTTTTGTGGCTCCCAAGCATGTAAATTACTGCTTTATAAATACATCAGAAACTGTTGGGAACACTCACTTGGTAAAATAGAAAGTTGGGAATATGATTCTATTCTGAAATTCTTTATAAATAGACCTTGCTAGTTGACGCAGGAAAACCTGTAGTGCTCCTTTAGTGCCAGTTTGTGATGTTCTTGTAATTTTTGAAACATATGCTGTACATGGTCCATCCATGTGATATGCTTTATAACCACTTTAAGGACTTTGGAAGTTGCAATGAGACATTGTCATGTCATTACCCTACTTCTGCCAATTACATTTTATTAACACTAATAAAAGCACTGGCATAGAGAAATGGATAGATAGGCAAGTTTGCTGCGAATATCAAAAAGTGAAGTTCCGATTTAAATTCCCAAGGACAACACAGAACTAAAAATGTGTAAAATTTCCATTTTTGCCCCTGGATACCTAGGTTATACACTATATTGACAAAAATTTTGGGACACCTGCCTTTATACGAACATGAACTTTAATGGCATCCCAGTCTAGGTCTGTAGGGTTCAGTATTGAATTGGCCCACCTTTTGCAGCTATAACATCTTCAACTCTTCTGGGAAGGCTCTCCACAAGGTTTTGGAGCGTGTCTATGGAAATGTTTGACCATTCTTCCAGAAGCGCATTTGTGAGGCCAGGCACTGATGTTAGACGAGAAGGCTTGGCTCACAGTCCCTGCTCTAATTCATCCCAAAGATTTTCTACTGGGTTGAGGTCAAGACTCTGTGCAGGCCAGACAAGTTCCTTCACCCCAAACTCGCTCATCCATGTCTTAATTGACTTTTTGCACTGGTGCGCAGTCATGTTGGAACAGGAAAGGGCCGTCCCCAAACTGTTACCACAAAGTTGGGAGCATGAAATTGTCCAAAATGTCTTGGTATACTGACGCCTTAAGGGTTCCCTTCACTGGAACTAAGGGGCCAAGCCTAACCCCTGAAAAACAGCCCTTCACCATAATCCCCCCTCCACCAAATGATTTGGACCATTGCACAAAACAAGGTCCATTAAGACATGGATGAGCGAGTTTGGGGTGGAAGATTTTGACTGGCTTGCATTGAGTCATGACCTCAGCCCAATAGAACACCTTTGGGATAAATTAGAGTGGAGACTACGAGCCAAGCCTTCTCGTCCCCATCAGTGCCTGACCTCACAAATGTGCTTCTGGAAGAATGGTCAAACATTCCAATGGACACACGTTCCTAAACCTTGTTGACAGCCTTCCCAGAAGAGTTGAAGCTGTTATAGCTGCAAAGGGTAGGTCAACTCAATACTGAATGCAACGGCTGCAACAATGTATTCCAAAAAGCGCTTAGACTCTGGTATGTTGCTCTGTGACAGTGGAGGAGAGTCACGGTCATGGTGACAGGATTACGTACACAATCTGCCTCCCTGTGCCTTCTCTCCACTTCCCCCATTGTTTTTTTGCTGTGTCCATTGGCGCATGCGAGTGATGTCATCACTAGATGCCACGACCGAACAGTGCCACTGCAAGGAGATTCGAGGAGCCACTGGCTGGGCACACACTATCCTCAGCATGGATCAGGGGTTCCCTGTTATCCTTCTACCCTGCCGTTGGGGTTATCAACCAACAATACCCAAGACACCGCTGGCTCATTCTGTAACACTCCCAGGTCCCTTCCTGGGGACAAGCATGGCCCCATGGACATTTTAGACCTGTTGATATGACTATTGGCCGTTTGGGATGGCAGTTCCCATGTAAGTTTTACATTTTTTTGTCATGAATCTACGTTTCAATCAAGGAACTTATAGAGGCTTTCTATATTATATTACACTCTCCACCACTGTCACGGAGCAACATATCAGAGTCTAAGCGCTTTTAGAAATACATTGTTGCAGCCTTTACCCCACTCCCTCCCAGGAGTCATTCCTAGCAGCTAAGACTCTCAAGACAGTCATCAACCCCCCACCACAGGTTTCTCAGCAGGCGCCTGATCTCATCTGTTGTTTAAACTCAATATTGAACCCTACCGACTAAGACTGGGATGCCATTAAAATTCATGTGCGTATAAAGGCAGGTGTCTCAATACTTTTGGTAATATAGTGTATTTCATAGGACCTTTAAGGTACCACCAATAGGTGTTCAGATATTAATCCATAAAATGTATACATTTATTGTAGAAAGTCATGTTAAAAACAAGTACAGACATCCATTCATCTAAAAGACAAAGAAAACCACCACTTAAAGTGATTATAAACCTTGATTTTTTTTTCTTTTATAATAAACATGTTATACTTACTTGCTCTGTGCAATGGTTTTGAACAGAGCAACCCCGATCCTCCTTTTCAGGGGTCCCTCGCTGGTGCTCCAGGCTCCCCCTCTTCGGCTTATTCTTAGGGGGCACTCATGTGGGCTGCTCATGTGAACCTGCCTTCTCTCTCCATTTTTTATTGTGGCATTTTTAAGCTGCTCACATATTGTCCAGTGATTGTAAAATATTTGTAGATATTGTCTAAAATAATATACTCAAATCTTTAATTAAAGATAAAACCTGTTTTGTTTTGTCCCTTACATTATGGCCTAAACAAGCGGCTTATGTACTATCCAAACACTGTTTAATATTTGGGGCTGTTGTCTCTGAAATAATGCACTCTAATTTATTTCCAGATATAAGCTGCTCCATCTCTTCCTCTTATATTGTGACCTAATTAAGCTGCTCACTCAGGGTCCAGCAACTGTAAACTATCAGGGGGCTAGTGTTTCTGAAACAATACATTCAAAATAAAAATGCTTTGTCTCTATCTTTCTTACATTTCAGCCTACACATGCAGCCAACAAACTTTCCAGACACTGTACAATATGTGGGGCTATTGTCTCTGAAATATTGCACTCTAGTTTTTATTTCAGGACAAAAACTGATATTTTTTCTTCCCTCTTATATTATGGCTTAACTAAAGTGCTCATATGCCGTCCAGCCACCGTGCAATATCTGTTGCTTTTGTCTCTGATATAATTTTTAATTAAGATTAAGCCTGCCTTTTTGCTCTCTATTATACTGCAGCCTTACTAAGCTGCAGCCATTGTACGGTATGTGTGGCAACTCAAGCTCAAATAATACACTTTAACAGATAATGCATTCTGATTTTTATTGCAAGACAAAATCTACCTTGTCTCTTTCAATTTGCTGATTATTCAAGTGCTCTAATGCTAGGCAATTTCTACCAAATACTACAAACACACATTGGAATATTTTGGAAATATTTGGGTATATGGGGATGGGACAGTGTTTGGGGAATGTGGGTTAGTGGTTTTCAAGTGTTTTTGTATTTTTTGTGCAACATGTTTTGACATTTTATTAAATTCTGAAAACACTACAGTGAGGTACTGCGAAAAAAGAAGCTCACAAACTATACTGTTAAAATGTATTTCCTAGAGCTTTTAGATCTGTTGTGGCTGCTACTTTCACCATTCAATTTAGGTGTTGCAGCCAAAACTACTTAAAAATTACCTTTTTCTTAAGTTGTGATGATCCGATTGGGCTGCCACTGTTGTATTTAAGCAAAGCAATAAAGTAAAAAATAAAAAAATTAACCATATAAAGTATATGTTGTCAGAATACTGTGCTACTGACACTGTTCTCACCTCACTGCACTGTTTATATAACTATAGTACTATAGTTTTAGGCAGGTGTGAAGAAATGCTGCAATTTAAGAAAAAAATATCTGTTTTAATTGTTTATTTTTATCAATTTACAAAATGCAAAATGAGTGAACAGAAGGAACATCTAAATCAAACCAATATTTGGTGTGATGACTACCCTTTGGCTTCAAACCAGCATCAATTCTTATACTTGCACACTTTGTACACTAGCAAAAAGTCAGGGATTTTGTAGGATTAGAGCCAGGTGTATGATTAACCAATTATACCAACCAGGTGATAATGATCATCAATGTCATATGTAGGTTGAAACACAGTCATTAATTGAAATAGCTGTGTAGGGTGAGGAACAGCCAAGCTCTGCTACTAAGGTGAGCTTGTGGAATACAGTTTCATGTCACAGGTCATACGCCATGGCTAGACTGAGCACAGCAACAAGACACAAGGTCATTATAATGCATCAGCATGGTCTTTCCCAGGCACTTATTCTTTTGAACAAGCACAAAGAAATTGGAAATGTTGAGGACCGTAGACACAGTGGTCGGCCAAGGAAACTTAATGCAGCAGATGAAAGACAATCATGCTTACTTGCCTTTGACATCGGAAGATGTCCAGCAATGCCTTAAGCACAAAGCTGTTGGAAACCAATGAGACCCAGATACACCCATCTTCATGGAATATTTGAGGACAAAAAGCCATACCTCTGTTATGGAAACAAGGCTAAGTGACTCAACTATGCACAAAAACATAGTAACTGATGTGCAGAGAATGGGAGCAAGTGCTCTCGACTGATGAGTCAAATTTTGAAATATTTCAATGAACACAAGAAAAATTTCCAAGATTTTGACAAAATTGAGTTCTATAAAGCATTTGTTTAGCTCATTACAGGAAAGTAAGGTTAATAATATAGCTTGGAGTATAAAATCTTCACTTTTCCTTAAATCAGATGCAAAAAAAATGAATTAAAAAAAAAAACTATCAAAAAAAACAAAACTACATCTAGTATTTTGTATGACTTCCACGATTTGTAAGGACAGCAACAAATGTTCTAGGCATAGAATGAACAAGTTGGCGACATATTGCAACATCTAGCAAGTGTACATATTCGCCAGAACACCACTGATCAACAATCACCATCCAAAGGTTTCTTTTATTGAGAGAGATCACATCCCAGAGATAAGTGCAACGTTTTGGAGCCGCGCAGGACCCTTTCGTCAGGCATGTGACGAAGGGGCCCTGCGTGGCTCCGAAACGTTGCACTTATCTCTATGATGTGATCTCTCTCAATAAAAGAAACCTTTGGATGGTGATTATTGATCCATTGTGTGCTGGCGAATATGTACACTTGCTTGATGTTTCCAGGACCCAGCTGGTAATCGCTGCAGCACTCACCATTTTAAGGGCCATTTTTGCCAGGAATATGTGCGATAGGAATATTGACAATATTGCAACTTCTATCTTTTTCTATTCTTTAAGAACAACCTCTTTTAGAGCCTGGATACTGGATGGAAAATGATACTCAGCTTGTCTCTCCAGACTCCCCATAGGTGTTTGATTGGGTTCAGATCAGGAGACATGCTTGGCCACTGAATCACTTTCATATCTGTTCTTCTTCAGAAATGCAGGAAAAGAAACTGTAAGCACAAAAGATGGAGTAACTGAATGTACTAACATATGTGTATCCGTAAACTTTGTGCTTATTGAAAAAATATTAAGGGATATTTAATAGCAATGGTTCGTATAGGCAGAGACATGTATAGACCATAATGGAGACATATTACTGGCATCTGCGCCATTTATCGCTACCGTTAAATCCCCTACACACCATTTCAGACATAACCTGACTACAAATGTTCTCTGCTTATACGTACCATTGCTATTAAATATCCCTTAATATTTTTTCAATAAGCACAAAATTTATGGATATACATATGTTGGTATATATATATATATATATATATATATATATATATATATATATATATGAACTATTATTATTATGATTATTATTATTAATATTATCATTGTTATTGTGATTTTTATTGTGATTTCTATCCATCTATATTGTTGTATTTTAGTGCCGAAAAATTAGCTAACTTTTATGTGTGCATATATGATATATATGTTATATATACATATATATATATATATATATATATATATATATATATATATATATATATATATATATATATATATATATATACATAATTTTATATTTTTTATATCATATATCTCCTATATATATATATTTCTATCTATGACCATATTATTATGTGTATATCCTTTCATATTAGTTTTTGATATATATTTATTTTTTAAAGTATATATTTTTTATTTCAGTGGATGTGAATAATGATTTATGTATGCATATATTCTTCTGGTAGCATCTTCTCTTTTAATATAGAGCAGTACATCTGTGAAATCATGATACCATCAATGAAATGCAGCTCCCCAACACCAGCAGCACTCATGCAGCCCCACAGAAGGACACTGCCACCACCATGTTTCACTGTAGGCACCATGCATTTTTCTTTGTATTCCTCACCTTTGCCACGCCATACAGTTTTGAAGCTTCAGTTTCAAAAACATTTATCTCAGTCTCATCACTCCAGAGTACAGAGTTCCAGTAGTAGTCTTCTTCTTTTTCAGCATGGGCCCTAGCAAATTCTAGGTGGGCTTTTTTGTGCATTGGGTTTATCAGAGGCTTCCTTCGTGGATGACACCCATGCATGCCATTCATCTGCCATATTGTGTAACGGGAAACAATCACCCCAGTTTGGCTTTCTACTTCTTTAGCTAACTACAGTGAACTTGCATGCAATTTTTTTCAACCCTTCTCATCAGACGTTCCTGTTGAGGTGTTAACTTCCATGGACAGCGTGGACATCTCTCTGAGATGGTTGCAGTTCCATCTTTGTTACATTTTTGTATCACTTTTGCTACAGTTTTCTGACTGATAAGTAAAGCTTTGCTGATCTTCTTGTAGCCTTCACCTTTATTGTGTAAAGAAATTATTTTCTTTCTCAGGCCTTGTGACATCTCTCTTCTATGTGGTGCTATTGCTCACAGCATGAATTGGGAAGGGGTTTTCTTTGTTAAGTAACGCCCTTTTAAAATGAACTGTTTGCTGGACACCTGTTGAATGAATAATTAGACTCACCTGTAATTGAATTCTTGTTAATTAGGATTTTGAGGTTCCTGCATTTCGAACAACATTTCCAGACTTGCGAACACTGGTATTTACTATAGCACTTCAAATAAAACCACCAAGGGAAGGCAAGTTGTAGTTTTTCCGGTCTGAGCATGCTCAGTTGTGTCACTACTGAGATGTTTGAACTAGGAGAAGTCAATGCCTGTTTGGATTTTTTAAAATAAATCAGTTACTTAATATATACAGACACAATTAGAATTATTTTAAAGCAGTTATTCATTAAAATGTTCAATAAATGTATAGGAAGTATAAGTCACCAATTAGTAAATTTGGAATTGTGACTATTTGTTGACTAAGTGCTTTAGTAAATCCTTTCTCCGACTAAAAGTAGTCCTAATCCATGGAAGTGATCCCATTTGCCAACTAGTTGCTATGGTAAATCAACCCCATAGGGGTTGATTTACCATAGCACCTAGTCAGCAAATGGGCTCACTCACTCAACAAATAGTCACGATTGCAAATTTACTAATGGTCACAAAACTTAGCAACCATCTAAATGAGTTTCCCTTCTAGAACCAAGTGCACAGCAGATAAAAATCTTGTTTAAAACATGATCTCAAGCAATTTATACTTCCTATACATATCAATTCATCAGTTCAAGTCCACCACCTATATGTAAATGCTCAAATAAAATAAGGAGGGTTCCACCATCCTTGCAAATCTTGCCATATGTTTTCACTCATTACCCACTTCAGCCCCAGAAGGATTTGCCCCCTTCCTGACCAGGCCATTTTTTGCGATACAGCACTGCGTTGCTTAAACTGACAATTGCGCGATCGTGCCATGTTGTACCCAAACACAATTTATGTCCTTTTTCCCCACAAATAGAGCTTTCTTTTGGTGGTATTTGATCACCTCTGCGTTTTTTATCTTTTGCGCTATAAACAAAAAAAGAGTGACAATTTTGAAAAAAAAACAATACTTTGTACTTTTTGCTATAATAAATATCCCAAATTTAAAAAAAAATAATTTCTTTTTTCAAATTATTTGCTGTCTGTCTTTGCATATTTTTTCCCTTCCTTTTTGAGGGGGATAATATTGTGCATAATGACCACTAAGGCTGTTTTGATGTTTGTTTTGTGTGTTTGCTGTAATTGTTGTGCATTTGGTTCTGCTTTCATATGAGAGTTCACTTCTCCTATTTTAAAATAAATTAGCCTAAGCAGTATTATGCTATGTTGGCTACTTTTTTACTTCCAGAGTTTAGTAATGATAACGTATCATTAGCAGTAATCAGCATGGATTCATGAAGAATCGTTCTTGCCAAACCAATCTACAAACCTTCTATGAGGAGGTGAGTTGCCATCTAGATAAAGAAGGCCATAGACGTGGTGTATCTGGGTTTTGCAAAAGCATTTGACACAGTTCCCCATAAACGTTTACTGTACAAAGTAAGATCCATTGGCATGGACCATAGGGTGAGTACATGGATTGAAAACTGGCTACAGAGGGTAGTGATAAATGGTTCTGTCCTGGGACCAGTCCTATTTAATTTATTCTTAAATGACCTGGAGGATGGGATAAACAGCTCAATCTCTGTATTTGTGGACTATACTATGCTAAGCAGGGCAATAGCTTCTCCACAGTATGTGGAAACCTGGCAGGAAGATCTGAACAAATTAATGGGGTGGGCAACTACATGGCAAATGAGGTTTAATGTAGAAAAATGTAAAAAAATTGCATTTGGGTGGCAAAAATTTGATTGCAATCTACTCACTAGGGGAAGAACCTCTGGGGGGGAATCAAGGATGGAAAAGGACCTGGGGGCCCTAGTTGATGATAGGCTCAACAATGGCATGCAATGCCAAGCTGCTGCTAACAAAGCAAACAGAATATTGGCATGTATTAAAAAGGGGATCAACTCCAGAGATAAAACGATAATTCTCCTGCTCTACAAGACTCTGGTCCGGCCGCACCTGAAGTATGCTGTCCAGTTCTGGGCTCCAGTCCTCAGGAAGGATGTGCTGCAATTGGAGAGAGTCCAGAGAAGGGCAACAAAACTAATAAAGGGACTGAGGACCTTAGTTATGAGGAAACGTTACAAGCACTGAAGTTGTTCTCTCTGGAGAAGAGACGCTTGAGAGGGGATGTGATTTTTTTTTTATATAATCTTTATTGTATATTTTTCAAATATAACAAATAACAAATAATAACACAGAGGGTATAAAAAAGAAAAAAGGGGAGGGGGGGATCCAATAAATCACAATGCAGTACCATAAAGGTATACAAATACCATACATATGAAAAGGATGTGTTTTAAAGATTGAATAGAAACAAATAGTGCAAGCTTATACTAAAACCTCCACGAAAGTGTGTCACGTGAGATACTTGTGACTTCCTCATCCTGCGTCCACCCTTGTAATAGAGGTGGAATCTATAGTTGAGACCACTTTCATAACTAGTCAGGTTAACAGTAACTGTGTTAAGGAAACAATATCCTGTTAGTGTCTAAGGATTTGACCCAGGCAGGAAATAGGGGGGGGGGTGGAGATGGGGAAAAAAAAAAAAAAAAAAAAAAAAAAAAAAAAAAGGGGGGGGGGGGGGAAATTGGTGGGGAAGGTTGATGGGTATGTCTAAAAATCACTGATACATCTGCCTAAAGGCTAGCACAGCTGTGTGCAGTAAAAGTGCAATATCATTATCCTTATGTGGATCCTGGTGGTGAATTAAGTACGCCGTGGCCCTCACCCTCTGAAGCCGTTTAAAAAGCAGCTCCAACAATGTCCGACCTACAGGAAGCGGCCCCGGGGGAAACCTGAAGGGGGGACGCCCTGTCCTTAGACTTATAATGTATCCATGTTGCCCAGATTGCATAAAATTTGTCAAACTTATCTTTACATTTTGCCATCCACTCCTCCGCCGCCATAACCGAGTCAATCAGGCCCATCCACTCAGTACGTCCCGGAATATGGGTTGATTTCCAGTGGACGGGGATCAAACGCCGTGCAGCATTCAAGAGATGTGGGAGTATCGACTTCCGGTATTGACTTAGTGGGGTGGATGGCACATGCAGTAGGAACTCCAATGGGGAGTCCGGTAAATCCACGTCTAGGATAGCCTTTATCTGGGCTCTGACATCTAGCCAGAAGGGTCGGAGCCTCGGGCACTCCCACCAAATATGTAGGAAAGTGCCCCTGAGCCCGCAGCCCCTCCAACATGCCTCCGAAGCTGTCGGATAGATTTTCGCCAATTTCGTTGGTACCTTATACCATCTGGTTAATAGTTTGAAACAATTTTCCTGCGTTTTGGTGTCTATTGAGCTTTTATGAGTTAGCCGATAAAGGTTATTCAATTGGACCTCAGTGAATGTGTGTCCCAGGTCCCTTTCCCACTCCCTAATGTATGTTGGTTTGTTCTGAGATTCCGCAGACTGCAGCATCTCATAAAGCAAGGAAATGGAGTGAGAAATGGGATCCTCGGATTTACATAGTTTTTCAAAGAGGGTTAGTGATGAGGGGGGTCGCACCGGAAAAGGTAGACTCTTAATAAAATGCTGTAATTGTCTATATCGCCATCCATCCATAGGAAAGCTACCAAACTGGGATCGGAGCCAATCTAAGGACACCAAACCCTGTTCGTGAATAAATCGTCCACAGCGAACCTCCCCATCATTGGTCCAATTGCGAAGGTATGAAAGGTGTTCCCCCGGAGTGAACCAGGGAAAGCCTCCTAACGGTGCAAGCGGGGATGTTGGCTGTGACAGCTGCTTCTTTGAGTTGATGGCATCCCACAGTCTCAGCACATGTATAGTGATCGGGGAAACAAAGCTCGAGAGACCTCTGTTCTCTCGTGGGAGCCAAGGGGCATGGGACAGGTTGCGCCCCGCCAGAAACTTCTCGAGAGGAACCCAGGCCTTGGTGAAGGTGTGGTGGTGCCAGTCGAGAACTCTCTGCAGGGCCACTGCCTCGTAATATTTGCGGACAGAAGGCACTCCCAAACCACCCATATTTTTAGGGCGTTGCAGCGTGCGGAGGGCTAAGCGGGGTACATGACCCTGCCAAATAAACTTAACAAAAAGGCTGTTGAAGGTCGAGAAAAGAGATCTGGGCAATGCAATAGGTATCATCTGGAGAAAAAACAGGATTCGTGGTAGTACATTCATTTTCAGTATGCTGACCCGTCCCATCCACGAAAAGGAAGTGCGATCCCACCTAGTTAAATCAGTTTTGATAGTTGCGAGTAATGGTGCAAAATTGCATGAGTAAAGTTGTGTTATATCTGCTGGGAGGTGGATCCCCAGGTATTTTAAGGAAGAGCAACACCACGTGAAGGAAAAGGAGGCCTGTAGTTGGGAGCGCATCGCATGAGGAATATTGAGGGGGAGAATCTCGGACTTGCTATAATTAATTTTGAAATTTGATAAGGTACAGAATCTTTTTAATTCGGCCATGATGTTAGGTAGGGAGATCAGTGGGTCTGTAACATAGAAAAGAACGTCGTCTGCATACGCCGATAATTTATGCTCCGTCGTTCCCACCGAGAGCCCCTTAATATTAGGGTTTGCTCTGATTATGTTGAGTAGAGGTTCTAGAGTGAGGGCAAAAATCAGGGGAGACAGAGGGCACCCCTGCCGTGTACCGTTTCGGATAGGGAAGGGGTTAGAAAGCGTTCCATTTACTTTAACCTGCGCTTCGGGGGAGCTGTATAATGACCCTATCCATTGGAGCATATTACTTCCCAGGCCCAATCGAGAGAGTACCGCCTGCAGGTAGGCCCAGTCCACCCTGTCGAAGGCCTTCTCAGCGTCCGTAGACAAGAGAAGACAGGGTGCACTGGGCCGTCGCAGGTTCGCCCAGTGTATCAATTGTATGGCTCGGTTGGAATTGTCTCTAGCCTCCCTTCCTGTTATAAAACCCGTTTGATCTGTATGAATCACCGAAGGGAGGATAGGTTTGAGGCGATTGGCTAATACTTTCGCGAAAATTTTGATATCAGTGTTCAGCAATGAAATCGGCCTATAGCTGCTAGGGATGGAGGGGTCTTTGCCCTCCTTTGGAAGGACGGTGATGTGCGCCATCAACGCGTCCCTCGGGAGGGTGGTGCCTGAAGCTAAGGCATTGAAATACGTGCACATTCGGGCAGCCAGGAGGTGAGAAAATTTGCGGTAGTACGCATTGGTTAGCCCATCAGGACCAGGGCTTTTCCCATGCGGAAGATCTTTAATGATTGCTTCTATTTCCTCTACCGCCATAGGCTTATCAAGCTGAGCACTGATTTGTTGCGATATTTGTGGTGTGAGAGCCTCCTCCAAATATTGCGCAATACAGTCCGCCTTCTGAGAGGGCGTATGTCCTACAAGTGTGGCTGGGAGTTGATAAAGTTGGGCATAATAATCGCGAAAGGCATCTGCAATTTTAGAGGATAGTACAGTTTGGGATCCCGATGGTGTTTGAATTTTATGGACATGTCCGGATGCACGTTGCCGTTTCAGGGCCCTGGCCAGTAATTTGCCACATTTATTACCAAATTCATAGAATTTATGTGAGACGTATCGGAGTCTATCACGGGTTCGTTTTTCTAGTAGGTCTGAGAGCTGTGCCCTGAGGGCTGTTAATTTCTCGTATAAAAGAGGGGTCAATTGCCGTTTGTGTTTGAGTTCAACTGTGCGCAATTGTGTCAGCAAGGATTGGAGTTCCCCACAGCGCGCTTTTTTGAGCCTAGCTCCTTGTGCAATAAATTCTCCTCTTATCACAGCTTTATGTCCCTCCCAAACATATGCCATCCCAGTTTCTCCCGTCGCGTTTTCTTTGAAGTACATAGAAATCGTATCTGTCACCTTAGCTAGCGCTACTGCATCATCTAGCAGGTTTTCGTTCAGGCGCCAAGTCCATTGGCGAGCCTCTGAAGACAAAGGTGCCAGGGAAATGGAAATGGGTGCATGATCGGAAATCGTCATAGATCCGATTGACGTGCCAGAGAGCGACTCCAGAAGGTGTTGATCTACCAATAGAAGATCTATCCGCGTGTACACTTTATGTGTTGCAGAGTAGTAGCTGAAATCCTTTACAGTAGGATGTGTCACTCTCCAGCAGTCAATCAGATGACTAGCGTATAGGGTTTTACGGAAGCGCTTAAGAAACGCAAAGGAGTGCGTAGAGTGGCCTGAAGAGGTGTCCAACTGCGGGTCGGGGCATACATTAAAGTCCCCTCCCACAATGAGACGCCCCTCGCGAAAATCGGAAAGGGAATCTAGGACCTTCTCCAAAAAGTTCAGTTGCCCAGAATTGGGAGCATATAGCGCTACAATTGTAAATTTTTGGTTGTATATAGTGCCTTTCAAAAAAACAAATCTGCCTTCAGGATCTGCGCGGTGGTCAATGGCGATAAAGGGGCAGTTTTTATGGATCGCCACCGCGACTCCACCTGATTTAAATTTGGGTGAATTGCTGAGGAACCATTGATTGTATATGTGTGTGGGGAGGCGAGGGACTGAGTCAGCTCTGAAATGAGTTTCCTGTAATAATAAGATATGTGCACCAGATCTCTTTGTCTCAAGCCACAACTTACTGCGTTTGGATGGAGAACTCAGGCCCCGTACGTTGTATGACACGACTTTCAGATCAGCCATTGCTGTTTGTCAGTAGGGTCCCCCAAAGGGCGTGAAGAGGACGAGGAGAGAGCCACGGCGTATCACCCGGCAAATCTAAAGTGCTGATAAGAAAAACAAATGAGTATAACCCATGTAACAGACAGACAACCCTTCCATAGACATCATCATGAAACATTAGGGAGAAAAGCAATAATAAAAAAAAAGAAGGGGGGGAAAGCATTGGAAAAGAAATTAAGAACATCAAGAAAACAAAAAACGTAATAACCTGTGGGTATTTAATAACCTCTAGGTGCAACGGTGCAAAGATCGCCCGCCGGCCTAATGGCAACATAAAATGCAGGCGACCATCGCATCGTGCACTTCCTTCTACAAGGAATGTAACTCTCATGAGTTTACCTATGGGGGGAAGGTGGAGAGTCACTAAACAGGAGCCCCAACTGAGGGGACCCACTCCTTTATGTGAGCACCTCTAAAAATCAGATGCATGTGAGAATTATCTGCAACAGCAAAAATTGAACCAGCAGAATTTAGAACCAAAACACGGACATAGCACCAGTCCTGTAGGTAGAAGGTTGAAGCTTCTAAAGTCGTTCCTCCGCCTCAACGTATAGTTGGGGAAGATGGAGGACCCTGCTCCGTTGCATCAGCTTGTCTGTTCCGGGGCTTGTTGCGTCTTCTGCGGCGGGCTTGCTGCCAAGGTTCCTGACGGGCTGGTAGTGGAACTTCAGAGGAAATGCGCCAATCAGGTATGTCCACAGGGGGGAGGCCAAGGCGTGAGAGGAAATGAGGAAGATCTGACTTGTTCCGCAAAGTGATTTGTTGGCCATCTTTTGTGACGGAAAGGCTGAAGGGGAATCCCCAGCGGTATACCAAGTGTGCCTCCTGTAGGACTGCCAGCAGAGGCTTCAAGGCCCTGCGCTGCATCAGCGTGCGTCTGGATAAGTCCGGAAGTAAGGACACTTGTGCTCCATCAAAATCCACATGGCGCATACCCCTGACATGAAACATGATGCGCTCCTTCACAGTATATTTATGTAGTTTACAGATAATGTCTCGTGGTTTGTCAGGGTCTTCTGAGGGAGGTCTAAGGGCCCTGTGCGCCCGATCGATCTCTATGTGGTCGGGAGCTTCTCTCCCCAGGATCTGGGTGAACAACCCCTGAAGGGAGGGGATTATGTCCCTAGGGCCTGTGGCCTCTGGCAGACCTCTAATACGAATGTTGACCCTGCGACTTCTATTCTCCACATCATCAAGTTGATCGAGCAAAGAGTCAATCCGTTGGTCCTGCATTTTACTGTGTGCTTGTAAAGCCTGTAGGGAAGGGTTAATGTCCTCCACTGTCGCTTCTAGGGCCTCCACCCTACCTCCTATGTGGGCAGTGTCAGCTTGTAAATCCTCAATGTCTTTTCTGAAGGCCTTCTCCATGCGGGCCATGAATCCTTCAAGGTCTGCCCAGGTAGGGAGGGCAAGGATATGGGACCTGAGGTCGCCGTCATCTAGGGCTATGTGTGGGCCTCTGGGCCCTGAGGCCATGTGTTGGGAGAGTCCAGAGGTGGGGGAGGGAGAGGCGGCCGATCGGGCCGGGAGAGCGTGCAGCGGGGTATGATCATGACTCTTCCCTACATCTCTCCTACCCGGGCTACTGAACGGGCTTCCTCTGGAGTCTGGAGAGGATGGAATATGGGGGGATGCCGGTGGATGGTGCGGCGACATTGCTGGGGGTGCCGCGTATGCGGCCTGAGAAGACTCACCCGGCGCCATCTTGGGTTCTGCTCCCGTCCGTCTTCCCCCACAGAAAAAGGCCTCAAGAGAGCTGGAACGAAGCCGTGGGGTTCTCCGGGGCTGCGGGGATGGCTTCCGCCGTGTCGGCATCGCACGGAGCCGGCGTCAGGGTCACTGTGTGCTGCTGCAGGAGCGATATGTGGAGCGGGTCAGACGGAGCTCAGCTCACACACGTCCGCTCTGTTCCATGTCTCGGCCACGCCCCCCGAGGGGATGTGATTTCAATGTACAAATACTGTACTGGTGACCCCACAATAGGGATAAAACTTTTCCACGAAAGGGACGCGGCCATTCACTAAAACTAGAAGAAAAGCGGTTTAACCTTAAACTACATAGATGGTTCTTTACTGTAAGTGCGGCAAGGATGTGGAATTCCCTTCCACAGGCAGTGGTTTCAGCGGGGAGCATCGATAGTTTCAAAAAACTATTCGATAAGCACCTGAATGACCACAATATACAGGGATTTACAATGTAATACTGAAATAAAATCTCACACACATAGGTTGGACTTGATGGACTTGTTTCTTTTTTCCTTGTCAAAAGAAGTTTATTGAGTATACAATGTTATAAAGATATATAAAGTAAGTTTAGAAGGATCTATAAAGTAAGCTCATTGTTTTACAGTAGGGTTTATATAGGTAAATATCATGAAATTTCAAATATTAAACATTGGGTTCACGTAAACCTAAATTAAAGATATATATCATTTCCTTAGTTACTTTTGTAGGTATTTAAATGATTTATACCTACTATACATATTGTTTAAAGTGTATAAAAGAACCGCGCTAAACACAAACCATAATCAAAATAACTGAAAAATATATAAAGTGATCAGAAAATGCTAAACTCATATAGCAATATAATGTGAAAAAAATTAAAAAATGCAAAATGAACCACATAAGGATACTAAATTATTAGGGCAAAAAATATGAAAATTAATTAATAAATATAAAAACTAATTAGTAAAAAATTGTTGTATAAAGATAAGGAAAACAAAAAACACAGTCCGTGAAAATAAAATGACTTCCGTTATCAACAGTCCTATTTAGATTTTCTTCCACCCAAAGTGACTGAAGACTTTAAAGACATCTTAGTGAAAAAATCCACCACCTATAAAGGTATATGATTACCAGAGGTAAGCTGTAATAAAGCCTTATGCCAGAGATCCACTCATTAGGGACATCACCATCTGTCTCTGCATGGAGGGGAGATCACCCGGGATTCATCAGTAGTGATTGGCTCGGTAATGGAGACCCCAGAAGATAAGAAATACATCTACCATAGTGTGAATCCGTTTGATCAATTTATTAAAAGATAAAGTAGCACACTTACCAAAAGAAACAGTAAAAACAGCATATACAAAATCAGCCGGCCGGCCTGCAAACACCCGTTCGTTGTGGAGTGGAAACGATGACGTCAGCGCGTCTGCCTTCCGACGTACGTTTCGTCCTATTGGACGTTGTCATAGGAACGGGCGACGCACTGACTCATCGCTCTTTAAATACACTAGTACCGCCATACCTCGTTGTGACGCTCTAGTGGCCACATCCTACCAGGGAGACAGGAAGTGCCTAGAGCAAACCAAGCCTCCCTGTGAACCAGGAAATGACGCTCAACAACCAATCTGAAGCTAACAGGAACTAGCTACACACCAAGCCTCCCTGTGATACCAGGGAGTGACGCTTGTCAACCTATCCGATGTTAGCAAAAACTGCTAAACATAGGATACACCTTTATGTATAAAAGACGCAAAACTAGAAAATTAAAAAATTGGGCAAACTACCCAGACCTCCCAAAATAGTCCCATTTAGGGAACGGACATCTGGCAAGGACAACTTATTAGAAGTCATCCTATCAGAATCTGTCCATAAAAGATTAAACAATTTTTTTGGAAAAACGCCATCTAGTGGAGGTCAATCAGTTAGCATTATCTGAAACTTTTTAACAATTTATTTAAAAAGGTGGGTGATTTTTGCTATAATGACCACAGAGTCATATAGCCATCCCTGGAAATTATGGATCATCTCATTCCTTCATTATTATAAAAACAGTGTTTCTTGCGTGCAAACACCCAAGAAACTTATAAAACAAATAAACTAAAATAGCCGTAAACCCATACGTGCCCCAAAAAAGGGGGGGGGTTCTAATAGGCCTACTCAGCCACCCTATAAAAAGGATGGAATTATAAACTAATTAAGGAGGGCCTTTGCTAGGGATGGAGCATATCAAATATTAAGTGAACCCAAGTGGGTATCCTACCTGTTAAACCCAATAGGACATTAGCACTCATTACAAAAACCAGGCTTCATTATGGCAACTCAGCCAACATTCCAGGGGAATTGGAATATTTCAGAGAAAGACTTTATAAGGGATAGGGCATATCAAATAGTCACTGGACCTATATGGATGTCCTAACCGGTATACTCCGTAAAAAGTATGGAAGTTATTACAAAAAACCTAGATAATATAAGGTATGAAACTAATGTGTCCCCAAAATAGGGCCATACATCATCCCAACATAATGACCACAACTGTTAGAGTCAAAAAACAATATGTGGCCAAAAAAGGGGACAAAACCAGTGAGAGCTGGTGGACATTTATCTAGTTGGCAATAGAGTAAGGCCACCAAAGGGTCACAACGGGTTTACATTAGGCAGCAAGATCCAAAAAAAATTTTTTTTTTTAGACAATTAATAATCCTAGACCATCACAGTCAATAGGTACATTTTCATATATATATACTCTCATAGTCCTATAAGCGTGTTGTACACAAATAAATTCATGAATTGTCAAGAAAGGCGTTGAGGTCTACCTCAACGTTAAGCCCAAACGGAGTATAACACCTAAGCCTGTATATCCAGGCCATCTCAAGCCTAGAGATCCCCCTTAATAGGGAACCACCTCTCCAGGGTGTGGTATATCTATCAATCCCCAGAAAGATGGTCTTTCTAGGGTCCCGATTATGAGTTTCGAGATAATGTCTGGAGACTGGATGTTTAGGAAAACCTGCCAGGATGTTGGTTACATGTTCGTTGAGCCTTACGGAGAGAGGGCGCTTTGTCCTCCCTACGTATTGCAATCCACAAGGACATTGCAATAAATAAACCACACGCTCAGTAGAACATGTGATAAAAGTTTTAATTTCAAATTCGGCCAACGTACTGGTGGAAATGAACTTGTGTGTCCTCCTGTGTGTACATCCACTCAGAGAGCATATTCTGCATTTTTTACATTGGTAGAAACCAGTCATATACTCAAAAAAACCCCTCTTAATTGGGGGAGGGTCAAGGATATTGGGGGCCACTCTCCCTCTAAGTGAGGGAGCACCTTTGTACACCATTTGTGGTTTTGCCGGGAGAATGGTACCCAATACAGGGTCATTACGAAGGACATGCCAATATTTATTGATCAGCCTCGCTACATTTCTATGCTGCAAAGAATAGGTAGTTATAAACGGTACAGATGGTGTCCTGTCCACATTGGGAACCTTATCACTAAGTAGAGTACGCCTATCAATGGTAGCGACCTCATCCAATGTGGTTCTAAGGGACACCTCAGAGTAACCTTTCTCGAGAAAACGTTCAATCAAGACATTAGCCTGAGTCAAAAATTCCTCATGATCTGAACAATTCCGTTTCAGGCGTATGAGCTGGCTTTTCGGTACTGACCTTAACCAGGCTTCATGGTGGCAACTATCTGTAGGTATGTAAGAATTACGATCAGTATTCTTAAAATAGGTTGCTGTAGAAAGTTGCCCATCTTTAATACTTATCTTAAGATCTAGGAAGTTGATCTCAGTCTGACTTGCCTCGTAAGCGAATCTTATGCCACGATTATTATCATTTAGCATATTCATAAAGATGTCTAGATCATGGCGATCGCCATCCCATAGGAGGAGGACGTCATCTATATACCTAGCCCACAAAGCCACCTGTGGCTTCTGATGGGCATAGATGACATCCTCCTCCCATAGGGCCATAAAGAGGTTAGCCAGGCTCGGGGCGTATTTAGCCCCCATGGCGACGCCTCTATCCTGTCTATAAAATTGACCTCCAAACCAGAAATAGTTCCGGGTAGCTGCAAAATGAAGTAACTGCATGATGAAACAGATCTGTTCATCAAATAATGCAGAGTCGCGCCTTAAATAATACTCTACAGCGAATAATCCTAGATTATGTGGTATCACTGTATATAATGAGGCGACATCAGCTGTCACTAGCCAACACCCTGATTTAGGGGTAACATTGGAAAGTAGGTTGATCACATGACGAGAATCTCTTAAATATGACGGCATTTTGGAAACCAAGGGTTGTAAAAAGAAATCAATATACCTGCCCACCCGGGATGAGATAGAATCAATGCCACTAACAATAGGGCGTCCCGGGGGGCAGGTGGGATGCTTATGGATTTTTGGCAAATAATAAATAACTGGAGTGCGTGGGGCCTTAGGGACTAAATATGATCTCTCCTTGCCATTCAAGATACCCTGCTCAAAGCCATATTGGACAATTGCTTCGAGTTCCCTTTTATATTGTGCCTTGGGGTCTGATCTGAGGGGGGTGTATGTGTCACGATCACCCAAAATCTTCGACATCTCCGCAAGATAGTCCTTCTTATCTAACACAATAATACCCCCCCCTTTATCAGCGGGTCTAATTATCAAATTCTTATTTTCACATAGGGAGTTCAGACCTAATTTCAACTCCCTATTGAAATGTACTTTTTTTAGGGGTAATTGTTCCAAATCCCTGAGGAGAAGATCCCTAAATACCCTCAAAGAGGGGGCCATAGCACCCGGGGGGTTGAATAAAGATGCATTAGTTAATCCCGAATGACGGTATTCAGTGGAGTGGGACACAATATTTTTAATGGGGTTGGAGGTCATATACCTTTTAATATTAACCCTTCGTACAAATTTATGTATATCTATATAAGTCTGGAATTTATCCAGTCCACGGGGAGGTGCAAACTTGAGGCCCTTGTTGAGTAAGGTTTTTTCAGAATCACTCAACGTAACAGAACTTAAATTAAATATCCCATCAGAGGTTACGATTTTTTCTTTTTTTGCTCGCAGTCGCCGCCCCCCTCTAGATCCTCTCTTTGGTCTGCCGACCTTTTGATGCCCTGACCTGGTCTGTGAAAACCCCAACGTTGGTGACCCATATCGGAGGGGCCTGGAATGCCCCCCTCGTCATTGGATCCCCTCACCATGGACGTGGACTGCAGAACACCTCCATCCAGGTCCTCTCTTGTGCTGGAATGTGGAGCGGGTCCTTCCAAGTCACTTAGGGGGTAGAAACAATTGGAGGTACTGATATTATAGTCGGGATAGCCTCTACCATTGTTTGAAGGTCTAGGTACCTGGGAACCCCGCCCTCGTCTTTCGTAATGATCATACCTAAAGCCTTGATTAGGCTCATAATTACGATCAGGATATGACCCAAAATCAAAGGCCCGGGGGGTGGGTGGGTAATCCGCATAGGCATTACATTGGTCATATGGTCTGTCCCCAAAATGTGGGGCCAACCAAGAGCCACCATTAGCCTGATCACCCCCTCTGCCACGTCCCCCCCGGTAGGGAACATTCATCCCACGAAGCCGTCGTGGGGGGGCATGCGGATGATTAGATGTGGCCCTTTTCCCTCCACCTCCACCACCCCGTCTCATGGGGGAATGTTGAAAACCCTGTCTGGATCTCCCCTGAGGGCCAATATGGCCTCCAGGGTATTGCCTAGCATTACCAGATTGTGGTGGAGGAGGGGCAGTATATGGCCCAGAGGGAGGTACTCCCCCTATATGGGCCGGAACTGTCTCCATATTGACAGGATCGATGGGGGCCTGCTCTGCTAGCAACTTTTTCTGCCATTCGAACACCACTGCCCCTTGATAGTCCAATAAATCTCTATTGAACTTCTTTCTCTTTTTGACTCTCTGGTGCCTCTCTTCCTTCTCTAAGAGAGTCAGGAGAGAGAGGGATCTTTCCTTATATTCATTACTCTCCCTAAGGGGACTAATTTTATCCTTGATACCCTTAATCTCTTCATCCAATCTAATAAGTTTGGCTTTCTTACGGTCAATAAGAAATTTCAAAAAGTCGATCCCTGCTTTATTAAAATAGCTGAACCAATCTTCAAGTTGGACATCGCCCTTCTGTGGGCTAACCTCCCACCTGAGACTTCTTGGAACCATACCTCCCTTCACGTAAGTCTCTAGGTAGGCTATGTCCCATTGAGTGTGAATCTCAGAGACTGTAAGATTTTTGAGCCTTAAAAACAACCCATTGAGGTCACCCTCATCTTCTCTGTATATCTCAAACACACCCTCTGTGTCAACCACCCTAGTGGCTCTATATTCGAACACATCCATGGAAGTAGCTACTCCTCCACTGGAGTGCCCAATACAAAAATGTTGTTCGATATTGGGTGGCAGCAGTAATAAACCCAAATGTGCAAATATCAGAAAATATTATAAAATTACTGCGCTTCCCTCTAAATCCAAGCTGCAGTTCTAATTCTTAGGTGTAGAATAAAATGGATAAAGTGTATAAAAGAACCGCGCTAAACACAAACCATAATCAAAATAACTGAAAAATATATAAAGTGATCAGAAAATGCTAAACTCATATAGCAATATAATGTGAAAAAAATTAAAAAATGCGAAATGAACCACATAAGGATACTAAATTATTAGGGCAAAAAATATGAAAATTAATTAATAAATATAAAAACTAATTAGTAAAAAATTGTTGTATAAAGATAAGGAAAACAAAAAACACAGTCCGTGAAAATAAAATGACTTCCGTTATCAACAGTCCTATTTAGATTTTCTTCCACCCAAAGTGACTGAAGACTTTAAAGACATCTTAGTGAAAAAATCCACCACCTATAAAGGTATATGATTACCAGAGGTAAGCTGTAATAAAGCCTTATGCCAGAGATCCACTCATTAGGGACATCACCATCTGTCTCTGCATGGAGGGGAGATCACCCGGGATTCATCAGTAGTGATTGGCTCGGTAATGGAGACCCCAGAAGATAAGAAATACATCTACCATAGTGTGAATCCGTTTGATCAATTTATTAAAAGATAAAGTAGCACACTTACCAAAAGAAACAGTAAAAACAGCATATACAAAATCAGCCGGCCGGCCTGCAAACACCCGTTCGTTGTGGAGTGGAAACGATGACGTCAGCGCGTCTGCCTTCCGACGTACGTTTCGTCCTATTGGACGTTGTCATAGGAACGGGCGACGCACTGACTCATCGCTCTTTAAATACACTAGTACCGCCATACCTCGTTGTGACGCTCTAGTGGCCACATCCTACCAGGGAGACAGGAAGTGCCTAGAGCAAACCAAGCCTCCCTGTGAACCAGGAAATGACGCTCAACAACCAATCTGAAGCTAACAGGAACTAGCTACACACCAAGCCTCCCTGTGATACCAGGGAGTGACGCTTGTCAACCTATCCGATGTTAGCAAAAACTGCTAAACATAGGATACACCTTTATGTATAAAAGACGCAAAACTAGAAAATTAAAAAATTGGGCAAACTACCCAGACCTCCCAAAATAGTCCCATTTAGGGAACGGACATCTGGCAAGGACAACTTATTAGAAGTCATCCTATCAGAATCTGTCCATAAAAGATTAAACAATTTTTTTGGAAAAACGCCATCTAGTGGAGGTCAATCAGTTAGCATTATCTGAAACTTTTTGTATGGCCCTATTTTGGGGACACATTAGTTTCATACCTTATATTATCTAGGTTTTTTGTAATAACTTCCATACTTTTTACGGAGTATACCGGTTAGGACATCCATATAGGTCCAGTGACTATTTGATATGCCCTATCCCTTATAAAGTCTTTCTCTGAAATATTCCAATTCCCCTGGAATGTTGGCTGAGTTGCCATAATGAAGCCTGGTTTTTGTAATGAGTGCTAATGTCCTATTGGGTTTAACAGGTAGGATACCCACTTGGGTTCACTTAATATTTGATATGCTCCATCCCTAGCAAAGGCCCTCCTTAATTAGTTTATAATTCCATCCTTTTTATAGGGTGGCTGAGTAGGCCTATTAGAACCCCCCCCCTTTTTTGGGGCACGTATGGGTTTACGGCTATTTTAGTTTATTTGTTTTATAAGTTTCTTGGGTGTTTGCACGCAAGAAACACTGTTTTTATAATAATGAAGGAATGAGATGATCCATAATTTCCAGGGATGGCTATATGACTCTGTGGTCATTATAGCAAAAATCACCCACCTTTTTAAATAAATTGTTAAAAAGTTTCAGATAATGCTAACTGATTGACCTCCACTAGATGGCGTTTTTCCAAAAAAATTGTTTAATCTTTTATGGACAGATTCTGATAGGATGACTTCTAATAAGTTGTCCTTGCCAGATGTCCGTTCCCTAAATGGGACTATTTTGGGAGGTCTGGGTAGTTTGCCCAATTTTTTAATTTTCTAGTTTTGCGTCTTTTATACATAAAGGTGTATCCTATGTTTAGCAGTTTTTGCTAACATCGGATAGGTTGACAAGCGTCACTCCCTGGTATCACAGGGAGGCTTGGTGTGTAGCTAGTTCCTGTTAGCTTCAGATTGGTTGTTGAGCGTCATTTCCTGGTTCACAGGGAGGCTTGGTTTGCTCTAGGCACTTCCTGTCTCCCTGGTAGGATGTGGCCACTAGAGCGTCACAACGAGGTATGGCGGTACTAGTGTATTTAAAGAGCGATGAGTCAGTGCGTCGCCCGTTCCTATGACAACGTCCAATAGGACGAAACGTACGTCGGAAGGCAGACGCGCTGACGTCATCGTTTCCACTCCACAACGAACGGGTGTTTGCAGGCCGGCCGGCTGATTTTGTATATGCTGTTTTTACTGTTTCTTTTGGTAAGTGTGCTACTTTATCTTTTAATAAATTGATCAAACGGATTCACACTATGGTAGATGTATTTCTTATCTTCTGGGGTCTCCATTACCGAGCCAATCACTACTGATGAATCCCGGGTGATCTCCCCTCCATGCAGAGACAGATGGTGATGTCCCTAATGAGTGGATCTCTGGCATAAGGCTTTATTACAGCTTACCTCTGGTAATCATATACCTTTATAGGTGGTGGATTTTTTCACTAAGATGTCTTTAAAGTCTTCAGTCACTTTGGGTGGAAGAAAATCTAAATAGGACTGTTGATAACGGAAGTCATTTTATTTTCACGGACTGTGTTTTTTGTTTTCCTTATCTTTATACAACAATTTTTTACTAATTAGTTTTTATATTTATTAATTAATTTTCATATTCTTTGCCCTAATAATTTAGTATCCTTATGTGGTTCATTTCGCATTTTTTAATTTTTTTCACATTATATTGCTATATGAGTTTAGCATTTTCTGATCACTTTATATATTTTTCAGTTATTTTGATTATGGTTTGTGTTTAGCGCGGTTCTTTTATACACTTTATCCATTTTATTCTACACCTAAGAATTAGAACTGCAGCTTGGATTTAGAGGGAAGCGCAGTAATTTTATAATATTTTCTGATATTTGCACATTTGGGTTTATTACTGCTGCCACCCAATATCGAACAACATTTTTGTATTGGGCACTCCAGTGGAGGAGTAGCTACTTCCATGGATGTGTTCGAATATAGAGCCACTAGGGTGGTTGACACAGAGGGTGTGTTTGAGATATACAGAGAAGATGAGGGTGACCTCAATGGGTTGTTTTTAAGGCTCAAAAATCTTACAGTCTCTGAGATTCACACTCAATGGGACATAGCCTACCTAGAGACTTACGTGAAGGGAGGTATGGTTCCAAGAAGTCTCAGGTGGGAGGTTAGCCCACAGAAGGGCGATGTCCAACTTGAAGATTGGTTCAGCTATTTTAATAAAGCAGGGATCGACTTTTTGAAATTTCTTATTGACCGTAAGAAAGCCAAACTTATTAGATTGGATGAAGAGATTAAGGGTATCAAGGATAAAATTAGTCCCCTTAGGGAGAGTAATGAATATAAGGAAAGATCCCTCTCTCTCCTGACTCTCTTAGAGAAGGAAGAGAGGGACCAGAGAGTCAAAAAGAGAAAGAAGTTCAATAGAGATTTATTGGACTATCAAGGGGCAGTGGTGTTCGAATGGCAGAAAAAGTTGCTAGCAGAGCAGGCCCCCATCGATCCTGTCAATATGGAGACAGTTCCGGCCCATATAGGGGGAGTACCTCCCTCTGGGCCATATACTGCCCCTCCTCCACCACAATCTGGTAATGCTAGGCAATACCCTGGAGGCCATATTGGCCCTCAGGGGAGATCCAGACAGGGTTTTCAACATTCCCCCATGAGACGGGGTGGTGGAGGTGGAGGGAAAAGGGCCACATCTAATCATCCGCATGCCCCCCCACGACGGCTTCGTGGGATGAATGTTCCCTACCGGGGGGGACGTGGCAGAGGGGGTGATCAGGCTAATGGTGGCTCTTGGTTGGCCCCACATTTTGGGGACAGACCATATGACCAATGTAATGCCTATGCGGATTACCCACCCACCCCCCGGGCCTTTGATTTTGGGTCATATCCTGATCGTAATTATGAGCCTAATCAAGGCTTTAGGTATGATCATTACGAAAGACGAGGGCGGGGTTCCCAGGTACCTAGACCTTCAAACAATGGTAGAGGCTATCCCGACTATAATATCAGTACCTCCAATTGTTTCTACCCCCTAAGTGACTTGGAAGGACCCGCTCCACATTCCAGCACAAGAGAGGACCTGGATGGAGGTGTTCTGCAGTCCACGTCCATGGTGAGGGGATCCAATGACGAGGGGGGCATTCCAGGCCCCTCCGATATGGGTCACCAACGTTGGGGTTTTCACAGACCAGGTCAGGGCATCAAAAGGTCGGCAGACCAAAGAGAGGATCTAGAGGGGGGCGGCGACTGCGAGCAAAAAAAGAAAAAATCGTAACCTCTGATGGGATATTTAATTTAAGTTCTGTTACGTTGAGTGATTCTGAAAAAACCTTACTCAACAAGGGCCTCAAGTTTGCACCTCCCCGTGGACTGGATAAATTCCAGACTTATATAGATATACATAAATTTGTACGAAGGGTTAATATTAAAAGGTATATGACCTCCAACCCCATTAAAAATATTGTGTCCCACTCCACTGAATACCGTCATTCGGGATTAACTAATGCATCTTTATTCAACCCCCCGGGTGCTATGGCCCCCTCTTTGAGGGTATTTAGGGATCTTCTCCTCAGGGATTTGGAACAATTACCCCTAAAAAAAGTACATTTCAATAGGGAGTTGAAATTAGGTCTGAACTCCCTATGTGAAAATAAGAATTTGATAATTAGACCCGCTGATAAAGGGGGGGGTATTATTGTGTTAGATAAGAAGGACTATCTTGCGGAGATGTCGAAGATTTTGGGTGATCGTGACACATACACCCCCCTCAGATCAGACCCCAAGGCACAATATAAAAGGGAACTCGAAGCAATTGTCCAATATGGCTTTGAGCAGGGTATCTTGAATGGCAAGGAGAGATCATATTTAGTCCCTAAGGCCCCACGCACTCCAGTTATTTATTATTTGCCAAAAATCCATAAGCATCCCACCTGCCCCCCGGGACGCCCTATTGTTAGTGGCATTGATTCTATCTCATCCCGGGTGGGCAGGTATATTGATTTCTTTTTACAACCCTTGGTTTCCAAAATGCCGTCATATTTAAGAGATTCTCGTCATGTGATCAACCTACTTTCCAATGTTACCCCTAAATCAGGGTGTTGGCTAGTGACAGCTGATGTCGCCTCATTATATACAGTGATACCACATAATCTAGGATTATTCGCTGTAGAGTATTATTTAAGGCGCGACTCTGCATTATTTGATGAACAGATCTGTTTCATCATGCAGTTACTTCATTTTGCAGCTACCCGGAACTATTTCTGGTTTGGAGGTCAATTTTATAGACAGGATAGAGGCGTCGCCATGGGGGCTAAATACGCCCCGAGCCTGGCTAACCTCTTTATGGCCCTATGGGAGGAGGATGTCATCTATGCCCATCAGAAGCCACAGGTGGCTTTGTGGGCTAGGTATATAGATGACGTCCTCCTCCTATGGGATGGCGATCGCCATGATCTAGACATCTTTATGAATATGCTAAATGATAATAATCGTGGCATAAGATTCGCTTACGAGGCAAGTCAGACTGAGATCAACTTCCTAGATCTTAAGATAAGTATTAAAGATGGGCAACTTTCTACAGCAACCTATTTTAAGAATACTGATCGTAATTCTTACATACCTACAGATAGTTGCCACCATGAAGCCTGGTTAAGGTCAGTACCGAAAAGCCAGCTCATACGCCTGAAACGGAATTGTTCAGATCATGAGGAATTTTTGACTCAGGCTAATGTCTTGATTGAACGTTTTCTCGAGAAAGGTTACTCTGAGGTGTCCCTTAGAACCACATTGGATGAGGTCGCTACCATTGATAGGCGTACTCTACTTAGTGATAAGGTTCCCAATGTGGACAGGACACCATCTGTACCGTTTATAACTACCTATTCTTTGCAGCATAGAAATGTAGCGAGGCTGATCAATAAATATTGGCATGTCCTTCGTAATGACCCTGTATTGGGTACCATTCTCCCGGCAAAACCACAAATGGTGTACAAAGGTGCTCCCTCACTTAGAGGGAGAGTGGCCCCCAATATCCTTGACCCTCCCCCAATTAAGAGGGGTTTTTTTGAGTATATGACTGGTTTCTACCAATGTAAAAAATGCAGAATATGCTCTCTGAGTGGATGTACACACAGGAGGACACACAAGTTCATTTCCACCAGTACGTTGGCCGAATTTGAAATTAAAACTTTTATCACATGTTCTACTGAGCGTGTGGTTTATTTATTGCAATGTCCTTGTGGATTGCAATACGTAGGGAGGACAAAGCGCCCTCTCTCCGTAAGGCTCAACGAACATGTAACCAACATCCTGGCAGGTTTTCCTAAACATCCAGTCTCCAGACATTATCTCGAAACTCATAATCGGGACCCTAGAAAGACCATCTTTCTGGGGATTGATAGATATACCACACCCTGGAGAGGTGGTTCCCTATTAAGGGGGATCTCTAGGCTTGAGATGGCCTGGATATACAGGCTTAGGTGTTATACTCCGTTTGGGCTTAACGTTGAGGTAGACCTCAACGCCTTTCTTGACAATTCATGAATTTATTTGTGTACAACACGCTTATAGGACTATGAGAGTATATATATATGAAAATGTACCTATTGACTGTGATGGTCTAGGATTATTAATTGTCTAAAAAAAAAAATTTTTTTTGGATCTTGCTGCCTAATGTAAACCCGTTGTGACCCTTTGGTGGCCTTACTCTATTGCCAACTAGATAAATGTCCACCAGCTCTCACTGGTTTTGTCCCCTTTTTTGGCCACATATTGTTTTTTGACTCTAACAGTTGTGGTCATTATGTTGGGATGATGTATGGCCCTATTTTGGGGACACATTAGTTTCATACCTTATATTATCTAGGTTTTTTGTAATAACTTCCATACTTTTTACGGAGTATACCGGTTAGGACATCCATATAGGTCCAGTGACTATTTGATATGCCCTATCCCTTATAAAGTCTTTCTCTGAAATATTCCAATTCCCCTGGAATGTTGGCTGAGTTGCCATAATGAAGCCTGGTTTTTGTAATGAGTGCTAATGTCCTATTGGGTTTAACAGGTAGGATACCCACTTGGGTTCACTTAATATTTGATATGCTCCATCCCTAGCAAAGGCCCTCCTTAATTAGTTTATAATTCCATCCTTTTTATAGGGTGGCTGAGTAGGCCTATTAGAACCCCCCCCTTTTTTGGGGCACGTATGGGTTTACGGCTATTTTAGTTTATTTGTTTTATAAGTTTCTTGGGTGTTTGCACGCAAGAAACACTGTTTTTATAATAATGAAGGAATGAGATGATCCATAATTTCCAGGGATGGCTATATGACTCTGTGGTCATTATAGCAAAAATCACCCACCTTTTTAAATAAATTGTTAAAAAGTTTCAGATAATGCTAACTGATTGACCTCCACTAGATGGCGTTTTTCCAAAAAAATTGTTTAATCTTTTATGGACAGATTCTGATAGGATGACTTCTAATAAGTTGTCCTTGCCAGATGTCCGTTCCCTAAATGGGACTATTTTGGGAGGTCTGGGTAGTTTGCCCAATTTTTTAATTTTCTAGTTTTGCGTCTTTTATACATAAAGGTGTATCCTATGTTTAGCAGTTTTTGCTAACATCGGATAGGTTGACAAGCGTCACTCCCTGGTATCACAGGGAGGCTTGGTGTGTAGCTAGTTCCTGTTAGCTTCAGATTGGTTGTTGAGCGTCATTTCCTGGTTCACAGGGAGGCTTGGTTTGCTCTAGGCACTTCCTGTCTCCCTGGTAGGATGTGGCCACTAGAGCGTCACAACGAGGTATGGCGGTACTAGTGTATTTAAAGAGCGATGAGTCAGTGCGTCGCCCGTTCCTATGACAACGTCCAATAGGACGAAACGTACGTCGGAAGGCAGACGCGCTGACGTCATCGTTTCCACTCCACAACGAACGGGTGTTTGCAGGCCGGCCGGCTGATTTTGTATATGCTGTTTTTACTGTTTCTTTTGGTAAGTGTGCTACTTTATCTTTTAATAAATTGATCAAACGGATTCACACTATGGTAGATGTATTTCTTATCTTCTGGGGTCTCCATTACCGAGCCAATCACTACTGATGAATCCCGGGTGATCTCCCCTCCATGCAGAGACAGATGGTGATGTCCCTAATGAGTGGATCTCTGGCATAAGGCTTTATTACAGCTTACCTCTGGTAATCATATACCTTTATAGGTGGTGGATTTTTTCACTAAGATGTCTTTAAAGTCTTCAGTCACTTTGGGTGGAAGAAAATCTAAATAGGACTGTTGATAACGGAAGTCATTTTATTTTCACGGACTGTGTTTTTTGTTTTCCTTATCTTTATACAACAATTTTTTACTAATTAGTTTTTATATTTATTAATTAATTTTCATATTTTTTGCCCTAATAATTTAGTATCCTTATGTGGTTCATTTCGCATTTTTTAATTTTTTTCACATTATATTGCTATATGAGTTTAGCATTTTCTGATCACTTTATATATTTTTCAGTTATTTTGATTATGGTTTGTGTTTAGCGCGGTTCTTTTATACACTTTATCCATTTTATTCTACACCTAAGAATTAGAACTGCAGCTTGGATTTAGAGGGAAGCGCAGTAATTTTATAATATTTTCCTATACATATTGTTTACAAGTAGAGTGTATATAGGTCAAATAAATTCTGATAATGAGCTTTAATCGTAAGGTGGAGAAAAGGAAAGAGAAAGAAGAAAAAGGGTTCAAAGGTAGAGGTATGGTCCACAAGGTTGTCCCGCTCGTCAGTTTATTATTCTTTTTAGTTCTCTTTGAAGCCTTAGAATGGGTGTCTCTGTAAGTCATTTAATCTGTTACCATGGCAACAGGACAGAGTCATTGAAGTTTGACAGGAACTGTTGTTTTATCCAAGGATGCCAAAGTTTTTCAAATTTTGGAATTTGATTTTGATCGATGGCTACCATCTTAGCATGGGACATTGTATTATTCATTCTGTGAATTGTTTCTGCTAGTACCAATGTAGGAGATTTCCATGCCTTGGCCACTGTTTGTTTTGCAGCCGTTATTAGTTGGATCATAAGTTTGAATTGAGAGAGTGTTAACCATTCCGGTTTTAGATTAAGTAAAGTTAAATATGGATCTGGTTGTATTATTTTTTTAAATATTTTAGATGCAATCACGAAGACTTCCTTCCAGAAGGTTTGAATTACTGGGCACGTCCACCATATGTGTAAATATGTGCCTATTTCTGGGCATCCTCGAAAACAAAGAGCTGAGGTATTAGGTGAATATTTTGCCACTCTAGCGGGTACAAGGTACCAGCGAGTTAGGACTTTATAATTTGTCTCCAGTGCTAAGATGTTGGGTGAAGATGACTTAGATGTGAGCCATATGTTAGACCAGTCCGTGTCTTCTAAAGTTCGTCCCAGGTCCTCCTCCCACCTCTGAACGTAAGAGGGTCTATTAAGATTTGCTACTCCATATAATTGATTATAAAGTGATGAAATTGTACCTTTAGCAAATGGATCTTTTGTACAGATTGGTTCAAAATGGATAATTGGGATAATGGTGTATCCCCCTTTAGGAATGGTGTATAGAAATTTTTGATTTGGAGATATCTAAATATCTCAGAGTTTGGTAGATCATATTTTTCTCTAAGCGATGGGAATGAAAGGAATGATTTAGATGCTATGAAGTCATTTAGTGTCTGAATGCCTGATGTTGTCCAAGCTTTAAAAGAATTTGGGTAGATCCATGCCGGATAAAAGGCTGGATTTCTGATAAAAGAAAGGAGAGGATTGTGTGGAGATTGTAACTGATATTTGGTTTTTAGTTTATCCCAGAGAGATAAGAAGTGTTTAGTTATGGGATTATGAATTTTAAAGCGGTCTTTAGGATCAAGCCATAATAAATTTGATATTAATAGAGGGTCATTTTCTGAAGCCTCTATAAATACCCATAATGGGATTTCCTGTTTTGCATGGTATTTGGACAGACTGGCCAAATGTGCTGCTCTGTAGTAGTTAGTAAAATTAGGGTATCCCAGGCCTCCTTTATTTTTGGGAAGATGTAGTGTGTGTATAGGTATACGTGGTTTAGAAGAGCCCCATATAAACGAAGTTGCTCTTTTTTGTACTATTCTCAAAAAATAGGAAGGAATTGGAATAGGGAGGACTCTGAATAGATAAAGCAATTTGGGTAGAATAGTCATTTTGATTGCATTAATCTTCCCTATCCAGGATAAAGGAAGTTGCGACCATTGTTTTATTAGATTTGTGATCTGTCTTAATACAGGAGGCTAATTGGTTGAGAATAAGTCAGAATGAGATGCTGTTAAATGAATTCCAAGATATGGGATTGATTTTTCTGCCCACGTGAATGGGAGTGCAGCCCTAGCCGGGATCAATTCCATGTTTGTGAGTGAAATATTAAGCACTAGGCATTTCTTAGGATTAATCATAAGGCCGGATAGGGCTGCAAATCCATCAAGAGCTGGTATTAAGTTAGGACCAGAGACCTGTGGTGATGATAGAAAAAGTAATATATCATCTGCAAATATACATAATTTGTGTGTAATACCTCCTACTTCAATGCCAGTTATAGTTTGGTTTGTTCTGATGTATTGGGCCATGGGTTCGAGTATAAGGGCAAATAATAAGGGAGATAATGGGCAACCCTGTCGGGTACCTCTTTCGATATTAAAGGCTTCAGATTTGTATCCAGCATATTTTATATAGGCTTTGGGTTTATTATATAATGCTTTGATCCATGTTAAAAAGTGGGGTCCCAAACCCCATTTTTGTAATGAATATTGCATATATTGCCAGGATACTGTGTCAAATGCCCTCTTAATATCGAGAGATAGAAAACATAAAGGGATTTTCCGTTTTTTAGCAATATGTGCCAATAACACTGCCCTGCGTATATTATCGCCTGCCTGTCTATTTGGCATGAAGCCTACTTGATCTCTATGTATTAATTTTCCTATAATGCTATTGAGGCGTTTTGCTATTATTTTTGCTAATAATTTAATATTGAGGTTTAACAGAGAGATAGGCCGATAATTCACACAGGAAGTATCATCAGAAAGGGGTTTTGGGATCATACAAACAATTGCCATTAGTGTTTCTTGCCGAAAAGAATGTCCATCTAGAAGTTTGTTAAAAGTTTCAGTGAGAATGGGAGAGAGTATTTGTGAGAATGTTTTATAGTATAAAGCCGAGTAGCCGTCTGGGCCTGGTCTTTTGTTAAGTTTTAGGTCTTTTATGGCGTTAGCAACTTCATCTATAGTTATAGGCTCATCCAAACTGCTTTTTTGATTCTGAGATAACTCAGGTAAGGTTATTTTTGAGAAGAAGGATTCAGCCTCTGTAGGATTAAATTCATTGTTTGTCTTGTATAAAGTTGCGAGATGTGAGTGAAATTTATGGACTATTTTAACTGGATTACAAGTGTAAACATTTTTTGATAATTTCAAACGTATTGGTTTGAAAGATTTGTTAGTTGAATTTAATGCCCGAGCCAAATATGTACCTGGTTTGTTTGTATTCATGTAGAAATTGTGTTTGGAGCGTTTGAGGGATTTGTCAACTGACTCAGTGAGAAATAGATCGTATTCCAATCTAGATTTTTCCAGATGAGATTTTGTACTCTGAGATGGATTATCTTGAAATGATATGTAGGCTGCATTAAAATTGAGTTCTAGTTTTTTTGCTAGATTTTTGCGTTCCCGTTTAATTAGTGCCATTTGTCTTTGTATTGTACCACGCAAGACAGGCTTATGAGCTTCCCACAGTGTTATTGGGGAGATGTCTGTTGTATTATTAACTGATATGTATTCCTTTAAAGCTTGTTCAATGGCCATCTGATGTAGTGGGTGTTTGAGCATTATGTCCGGTAAGTACCACGTTGGGTCATGCGCTTTTGGTATGGCTGAGGCTATAGTAGTGTATACTGCATTATGGTCAGACCACGGAATCGGAATTATATCTGATGCAATAATTTCTGGTATCATTCCTATTGTTAGAAAAATATGATCTATTCTGGTGAAGGTTTGATGAGGGTGCGAGAAATAAGTGAATTTCTTTTTCATTGGGTTACTTTCTCTCCACGAATCTACCAGATTGTATTTGGAAAGAAGTTGAGAAAAAGGTAATCTAGAGGTTATTTTGGATGGTGTAAAAGGTGATTTATCTAGAAATGGGAGGAGGACCTGGTTCGAATCCCCACACATTATCACTGTTCCTATTTTGTGTGTATTAATCACTTGTAATATATGTGAGAGGAATGGTGTAGGTTGTCTGTTAGGAGCGTAGTAGGAAATCACCGTGATTGCTGTATCCATTATATAACCCATGAGTATCAGGTATCTCCCTTCTGGGTCTTTAATTTCTGATGATAAGGTGAATGGTTTGGATCGGTGAAATGCAATTAGAGTTCCCCTTTGCTTGGTACAGGCAGAAGCCGTGTAAATTTGTTGATAAAAAGGAGAAATATATTTTGGAATAGAATCTTTGGTGAAGTGTGTTTCTTGGAGGCATACTATGTGAGCCTTCTTGTTATGGAAAGTACGGAAGGCTTTGGTCCTTTTTTGAGGGACATTTATTCCCTGAACATTCAGGGAAAGTATATTCAGTGGTGCCATGGCAACAGATCAAATAGTTTTGACTTACTTTTTGTTATGCAGAGCTGACTGCGCAGACCAACCTGTGTGGACTGAAGAGATGAATAGATAGAAAAGAAACCAGTGAATTCTGGAGTAAAGAGTAAACAAAAAACATATGAGATTAGATGATACATTGTATAAATTATTTTTTGCAAGTAATCACAATTTACCCGTGAAAGAGAATAAATATCTCTCTCAGGGGAATAAGTGCCTTCGTCACACTCCCACATAATATGGTTGGGAGAATGAGGAGGGCTAATGGGGGTACACGGATCTTCCGCTTACAGGAGAGAAGTGCTATGTCAAAAGACATCAAAATGATGTTTCATTAATTGGAGTGCAGAATATAGTTTTTGTTGAAATTATTTATTCCAGGGTGGTTGTATATGGTTAGTCTTGCCCTAGGCTAAATAATTCAGTTAGAAAGGTACTGTTAATATCTTTGGTATTGATGAAGATAGTTTGAATTATTTTGGGATTTTAACCCTTTTAGAGTAAACAATTACATATTTTATTCATATGTAACTGTTTAGATATGTTAATTCATAAAATTGAGGTTGTATTGCTTCAGATTAGAATAAACAAAAACATAATTCTAGGAACTAGTTAGGTAATAATATATTTGTTTTAAGAAAAGAAAGAAAAAGCTTCCATTACTTCTGGATTATTGAACATATTTGTCCTAAAAAGTAATAAATCTATTGTTATTACCTGATAATATATAACTGAACAAGAATTTCCTTATTTCACTTATATATTCTAAGGCTATATGAATCAGAAGTAATAAGAAATATAACTGGAATGTAACATGATCCCACACAGTGTGTGACTATCAGAATGCAGTTACATTCAGTTATAAATACAGGTTTTTTATAGAGAACCATCTCTTAGTATAATAAATGAAGAGATATCAGGAATTAGGATGTCAGTCCATTGAATCTTCTTGGTCCATGGATGATGTGGCATAACGGCCTCTTTTGTGAGAATGATGATTCCCATTTTGTTCTGAGATTTTCTGAGTGCTGCCAAAAGGTGAAGATGATGCCATTCTTCTGCGTGTGGGGGTGTTGCTGCTTGTGGGTTCTGTCAGATTTAATTTTAAAAGTGTTTTTTGTAGTTCATCTGCTGATCTGCTTCTGTAAATTGTACCTTGGTAGTTAAATCTGACTGAAAAGGGGAAGCCCCATTGATACATAATGTTGTGGCGTTGCAGTTCCATTAGTTGGGGTTTCATGGATCGTCTTTTAGTAATAGTAAGTTGGGATAGGTCAGCAAAAATTTGATAATTGTGTCCTTGAAAATTAAGTTCCTTTTTTTCTCTTGCAGAAATTAGTATTTGTTCTTTCGTTCTGTAATAATGAAATTTTGTGATTATATCACGTGGGGGTCCATCTTTCTTTTTGGCTGTGAGGGCTCTGTGTACTCTGTCCAGTTCTAAACGTTCAATAGGGATATCTGGCTTTAGTTCTTGTAATAGAGCAGTAATAGTAGATTGCAGGTCTGTCACAGTTTCAGGTATTCCCCTTATGCGCAAGTTTGAACGTCTGGCTGTATTTTCGTAATCTTCGAGCTTAGTTTGAAGTATTAAATTCTCTTCTTTAATTGTTCCAATTCTGTTATATTTACTTGGGTTGTAATTTCAATTTCATCCATTTTTATTTCTAAGGCTGCGGTGCGGTTTCCCAGCTCTCTTATTTCTTTGGTTAGGCTTTTTGTTATTTGGTCTGAGGTTTGTTTTAAAGCCTTATGAAGCATCTTTTCAAATTGTAATAATATTACTGGGGATGCTGAGGAGGCTTGTGGAGAAGTTTGTGAGAGGATTTGTTCTGTATCTGACTCAAATGGAGAGTCTTGCTGTGACATTTTCTGTCTGTGAGAGCTCCCTGATGCTGTATATTGTGAGGTGACTGGAGCTGCTTTAGTTGCAGTGAGTGCCTGTGAGCTCTTTGTGAGGTGATTTTTATTTCTGCCACGGTTTCCTCCCAGTACCATATTTCCTGCCCAAACTTTCACAGTTTGTTCCCTGGGGCAAAAAGGTTCAAATGGATACCTTTTGAGCCTGCAGGCTCCGCTTTGTCCTTCTCTTCTCTCCTCAGCGGTGCGGAGCTCTAACAATGCATGTCTGCTCCGTTAGGCTCCGCCCATCTCCCTCGACTTGTTTCTTTTTTCAACCTCGCCTATTATGTAACTATGTAACTATCTGAGATCCTCTGAGATCATCCCAGTGGGATAATCACGCACGGGAGGCTGCATCCATTCGTCCATTTCTATGGTGCCATGTACCCTAACATAGGGGAGGATTTTCCAGTGATCGGGATCTCCGACTTCGTGTATTGTAAAAAAAATCGCAGAAGACCGCTCTTATTAGGGAATCACATGTCCTGTAGTAACTGCGGTGTGAAATCACTGGCTGGTGACACCTCTGCTATTTTTTCACCACTTTCACAACATTTGGGACTTATCATCTTGAGTGCTTTAAAGGACTTACATGGAGCTGTATTTATGTGGACTTTATTGGGTTCAATAATCATTTTCATTAGGGCTGGGGAAATTAAAGATTAATTCCTCGATTAATCGTTAATTTTTTTGATCGATCAAATTTTTTTGATCGATCAAAATTATTTTGATCGGTACTCACCTCTCCGCCGGCTTCCGGGTCTTCAGGGAGTTCCATCGGAGATCCGGTGACATCACGGACATCGACGTCACCGTACTTCTCCCCCCTTCCCCAAGTGCCTCCGTCTGCTTAGGAAGGGAAGGGGGGAGGAGTCCGGTGACGTCGATGTCCGTGACGTCACTGGACAGCCTGGACAGTGACGGTAAATATGGATGTGGTTAACTGGGATCATTCAGTGAGCTAAGTGTAGGCAAATTTGATAACCTCCGTTTTTAACATTGTTGTCCTTAGAGGATGATAAGCTGTGATATTTTTACCATGTGGATCGGCTTCTGCTGTTGCTATAACGGCGGCGCTTGCTACAGTTTGAATTTAAAATGTATTTGTGTGAACTGTGAAGTTAAGTCATGGATTGTGGAAACTAACTAGTGTCGGGTGATTGTATATAGTGTATACCACATTTACCACTGACTAGGGATGAGCCGAACACCCCCCCTGTTTGGTTCGCACCAGAGCTTGAGAACAGGCAAAAAATTTGTTCGAACACGCGAACACGGTTAAAGTCTATGGGACACGAACATGAATAATCAAAAGTGCTAATTTTAAAGGCTTATATGCAAGTTATTGTCATAAAAAGTGTTTGGGGACCTGGGTCCTGCCCCAAGGGACATGGATTAATGCAAAATGTTTTTTTGGGGGCAGTAATTTTAATAATGCTTAAAGTGAAACAATAAAAGTGTAATATTCCTTTAAATTTTGTACCTGGGAGGTGTCTATAGTATGCCTGTAAAGGGGCGAATGTTTCCCGTGTTTAGAACAGTCTGACAGCAAAATGACATTTCAAAGGAAAAAAAGTAATTTAAAACTACTCGCGGCTATTAACCACTTCAGCCCTGGAAGGATTTACCCCCTTCCTGACCAGAGCACTTTTTACAATTTGGCACTGCGTCACTTTAACTGCTAATTGCGCAGTCATGCAATGCTGTACCCAAACGAAATTTGCGTCCTTTTCTTCTCACAAATAGAGCTTTCTTTTAATGCTATTTGATCACCTCTGCGGTTTTTATTTTTTGCGCTATAAACGGAAAAAGACTGAAAATTTTGAAAAAAAATGATATTTTCTACTTTTTGTTATAAAAAAAATCCAATAAACTCAATTTTAGTCATACATTTAGGCCAAAAAGTATTCGGCCACATGTCTTTGGTAAAAAAAAAGTCAATAAGCGTATATTTATTGGTTTGCGCAAAAGTTATAGCGTCTACAAACTAGGGTACATTTTCTGGAATTTACACAGCTTTTAGTTTATGACTGCCTATGTCATTTCTTGAGGTGCTAAAATGGCAGGGCAGTACAAATTCCCCCCCCAAATGACACCATTTTGGAAAGTAGACACCCCAAGGAAATTGTTGAGAGGCATGTTGAGCCCATTGAATATTAATTTTTTTTGTCCCAAGTGATTGAATAATGACAAAAAAAAAAATTACAAAAAGTTGTCACTAAATGATATATTGCTCACACAGGCCATGGGCATATGTGGAATTGCACCCCAAAATACATTTAGCTGCTTCTCCTGAGTATGGGGATACCACATGTGTGGGACTTTTTGGGAGCCTAGCCGCGTACAGGGCCCCGAAAACCAAGCACCGCCTTCACGATTTCTAAGGGCGTAAATTTTTGATTTCACTCCTTACTACCTATCACAGTTTCGAAAGCCATAAAATGCCAAGATGGCACAAACCCCCCCCAAATGACCCCATTTTGGAAAGTAGACACCCCAAGCTATTTGCTGAGAGGCATATTGAGTCCATGGAATATTTTATATTTTGACACAAGTTGCGGGAAAATGACAAACTTTTTTTTTTTTTTGCACAAAGTTGACCCCATTTTGGAGAGTAAACACCACAAGCTATTTGCTGAGAGGCATGGTGAGTATTTTGCAGCTCTCATTTGTTTTTGAAAATGAAGAAAGACAAGAAAAATTTTTTTTTTTTTCTTTTTTCAATTTTCAAAACTTTGTGACAAAAAGTGAGGTCTGCAAAATACTCACTATACCTCTCAGCAAATAGCTTGGGGTGTCTATTTTCCAAAATGGGGTCATTTGGGGGGGGGGGGGTTGTGCCATCTAGGCATTCCATGGCCTCCGAAACTGTGATAGGCAGTGAAGAGTGAAATCAAAAATTTACGCCCTTAGAAAGCCTGAAGGCGGCGCTTGGTTTTCGGGGTCCCGTACGTGGCTAGGCTCCCAAAAAGTCTCACACATGCGGTATCCCCGTACTCAGGAGAAGCAACAGAATGTATTTTGGGGTGTAATTTCACATATTCCCATAGCATGTTTGAGCAATATATCATTTAGTGACAACTTTGTGCAAAAAAAAAAAAAAAAAAAAAATTTGTCTTTTTCCCGCAACTTGTGTCACAATATAAAAGAACTGTGCTGGCATTTTATGCACAACATTTAGAAGCTTATGTCACACATCACCACCCACTCTTCTAACCACCTGAAGACAAAGCCCTTTCTGACACTTTTTGTTTACATGAAAAAATTATTTTTTTTGCAAGAAAATTACTTTGAACCCTCAAACATTATATATATTTTTTAAAGCAAATGCCCTACAGATTAAAATGGTGGGTGTTTCATTTTTTTTTCACACAGTATTTGCGCAGCGATTTTTCAAACGCATTTTTTTTTGGAAAAAAACACACTTTTTTAAATTTTAATGCACTAAAACACACTATATTGCCCAAATGTTTGATGAAATTAAAAAGATGACCTTAGGCCGAGTACATGGACACCAAACATGACATGCTTTAAAATTGCGCACAAACATGCAGTGTCGACAAACTAAATACATTTTTAAAAGCCTTTAAAAGCCTTTACAGGTTACCACTTTAGATTTACAGAGGAGGTCTACTGCTAAAATGACTGCCCTCGATCTGACCTTCGTGGTGATACCTCACATGTCTGGTGCAATTGCTGTTTACATTTGACGCCAGACCGACGCTTGCGTTCGCCTTTGCGCGAGAGCAGGGGGGGACAGGGGTGCTTTTTTTTTTTTCCTTTATTATTTTTTTGCTTTTTTATCTTATTTTTAAACTGTTCTTTTCATTTTTTTTTTAATCATTTTTATTGTTATCTCAGGGAATGTAAATATCCCCTATGATAGCAATAGGTAGTGACAGGTACTCTTTTTTAAAAAAAATTGGGGTCTATTAGACCCTAGATCTCTCCTCTGCCCTCAAAGCATCTGACCACACCAAGATCGGTGTGATAAAATGCTTTCCCAATTTTCCAATGGCGCTGTTTACATCCGGCGAAATCTAAGTCATGAAATGCTCGTAGCTTCCGGTTTCTTAGGCCATAGAGATGTTTGGAGCCATTCTGGTCTCTGATCAGCTCTATGGTCAGCTGGCTGAATCACCGGCTGCATTCTCAGGTTCCCTGTCAGGACAGGAGAGCCAGAGAAAAACATGGAAGACGGTGGGGGGGCATTCCCTCCCACTGCTTGTAAAAGCAGTCTAGAGGCTAATTAGCCACTAGGATTTCTTTTACATGAAAGCCGACCACTGGCTGAAAAGAATGATACCAAGATGATACCTAAACCTGCAGGCATCATTCTGGTATAACCACTTAAAGTCCAGCAACATACCAGTACATTGCTGGTCCTTGTTGGGCATATATTGTAAACTTTTTTTTCATGCAGCCTGTGGGCTGAACGAAAAAAAGATATTGATCGGTGGGTATGTCCACCATTAGAATACCTCCCTTCATCCACCCACTTCTAATGATGGGCATACATGCACCGTTTATATATGCCAAAGCATGGGGGCATCCTCCCGCAAAAGGCAGGAGCAAATCGCTCCTACACCCACTGCTGCCCCCACGCTTCGGCATATATGCTGAAGTATGTAACTGTGGTGGTGAAATCACCTCCAACAGCGCTGGAGTCATGGCTTTATGTATCGTGGGAGCAAACGCTGTTGCTGTCAAGATAAATAAATCCGCGCTGCAACTGAATGGCATACCTGCTAAGCAAATGATGGTAAACAAAAAAACAAAGTAACATTACAGAATAACAGTAATGCCCTGTACACACGGTCGGATTTTCCGATGGAAAATGTGTGATAGGACCTTGTTGTCGGAAATTCTAACCGTGTGTAGGCTCCATCACACATTTTCCATCGGATTTTCCGACACACAAAGTTTGAGAGCAGGATATAAAATTTTCCGACAACAAAATCCGTTGTCGGAAATTCCGATCGCGTGTACACAAATCCGACGGACAAAGTGCCACGCATGCTCAGAATAAATAAAGAGATGAAAGCTATTGGCTACTGCCCCGTTTATAGTCCCGACGTACGTGTTTTACGTCACCGCGTTTAGAACGATTGGATTTTCCAACAACTTTGTGTGGCCGTGTGTATGCAAGACAAGTTTGAGCCAACATCCGTCGGAAAAAATCCTAGGATTTCGTTGTCGGAATGTCCGAACAAAGTCCGACCGTGTGTGTGCAAAGCAAATACAAAAAAAACATAGTAAAAAATAAAACATTTAACACAACCTGTGCCTAAAATATACAGTGGGGACAGAAAGTATTCAGACCCCCTTAAATTTTTCACTTTTTGTTATATTGCAGCCATTTGCTAAAATCATTTAAGTTCATTTTTTTTCCTCATTAATGTACACACAGCACCCCATATTGACAGAAAAACACAGAATTGTTGACATTTTTGCAGATTTATTAAAAAGAAAAACTGAAATATCACATGGTCCTAAGTATTCAGACCCTTTGCTGTGACACTCATATATTTAACTCAGGTGCTGTCCATTTCTTCTGATCATCCTTGAGATGGTTCTACACCTTCATTTGAGTCCAGCTGTGTTTGATTATACTGATTGGACTTGATTAGGAAAGCCACACACCTGTCTATATAAGACCTTACAGCTCACAGTGCATGTCAGAGTAAATGAGAATCATGAGGTCAAAGGAACTGCCTGAAGAGCTCAGAGACAGAATTGTGGCAAGGCACAGATCTGGCCAAGGTTACAAAAAATCCTGCTACATTTAAGGTTCCTAAGAGCACAGTGGCCTCCATAATCCTTAAATGGAAGGTGTTTGGGACATCTTCTATTTAAGAGCTGGCCACCTAGAGCTGACCGTCCGGCCGAACTGAGCTATCGGGGGAGAAGAGCCTTGGTGAGAGATGTAAAGAAAAACCCAAAGATCACTGTGGCTGAGCTCCAGAGATGCAGTCGGGAGATGGGAGAAAGTTGTAGAAAGTCAACCATCACTGCAGTCCTCCACCAATCTGGGCTTTATGGCAGAGTGGCACGACGGAAGCCTCTCCTCAGTGTAAGACACATGAAAGCCCGCATGGAGTTTGCTAAAAAACACCTGAAGGACTCCAAGATGGTGAGAAATAAGATTGTTTGGTCTGATGAGACCAAGATAGAACTTTTTGGCCTTAATTTTAAGCGCTATGTGTGGAGGAAACCAAGCACTGCTCATCACCTGTCCAATACAGTCCCAACAGTGAAGCATGGTGGTGGCAGCATCATGCTGTGGGGGTGTTTTTCAGCTGCAGGGACAGGACGACTGGTTGCAATCGAGGGAAAGATGAGTGCGGCCAAGTACAGGGATATCCTGGACGAAAACCTTCTCCAGAGTGCTCAGGACCTCAGACTGGGCCGAAGGTTTACCTTCCAACAAGACAATGACCCTAAGCACACAGCTAAAATAATGAAGGACTGGCTTCACAACAACTCCATGACTGTTCTTGAATTGCCCAGCCAGAGCCCTGACTTAAACCCAATTGAGCATTTCTGGAGAGACCTAAAAATGGCTGTCCACCAACATTTACCATCCAACCTGACAGAACTGGAGAGGATCTGCAAGGAGGAATGGCAGAGGATCCCTAAATCCAGGTGTGAAAAACATATTTCCCAAAAAGACTCATGGCTGTATTAGATCAAAAGGGTGCTTCTACTAAATACTGAGAAAAGGGTCTGAATACTTAGGACCATGTGATATTTCAGTTTTTCTTTTTTAATAAATCTGAAAAAAATGTCAACAATTCTGTGTTTTTCTGTCAATATGGGGTGCTGTGTGTACATTAATGAGGAAAAAAAATTAACTTAATTGATTTTAGAAAATGGCTGCAATATAACAAAGAGTGAAAAATTTAAGGGGGTCTGAATACTTTCCGTCCCCACTGTATATATGCCGAAGCATGGGGGCATCCTCCCGCAAAAGGCAGGAGCAAATCGCTCCTCCACCCACTGCTGCCCCCACGCTTCGGCATATATGCTGAAGTATGTAACTGTGGTGGTGAATTCACCTCCGACAGCGCTGGAGTCACAGCTTTATGTATCGTGGGAGCAAACGCTGTTGCTGTCAAGATATATAAATCTGCTCTGCAGCTGAATGGCGTACCTGAAAACAAAAAAGTGGTTAACAATAAAAAAACAATAAAGTATAAAAAAATTGCATACCTATAAAGCAAACATGATAAAAACATAACAATAAAACATTGCAGAATAGAATACAGTAAAAAAGAGCAGAACAATAGAGAGAGAATAGAGAGAGAACAATAAAACGACAACTATTTTTGTTTTTTTTATTTTATATATTTTTTTGTGTTTTTTTTTTTTTTTACTTTTTTTTGTTTGTTTTTTTACACTTTTTTTTGTAACTTTAACTTTTTTCACTGGTACCAGGTTTGGGTCTCTCAAAATGCAATGGCATCTTGGGAGAACCTGTGAAAGTGTGTCCTAGTCTGTGCAGTGCTGTACCCTACGCTAATACTCAACTAGTGTATGGTAGCGTTCAAAACATTCACCAATGCAAAGACCCGGATTGTCAGGACAGAAGGGACAATAATACCGGGTGTCACGCCTATATCCGCGCTTGCTGCAGACACGACATCTTTTTTGGGGGCTCGTTGGGTAGGGGTACTCAGGAGCACATAAAGAAAATGCTTCTCATGCAGCCGGCTTACTGCATTTGGTTGGGGATGGTGAGGTGGAGCACCGTCTGGAAACAGAAAGGCTCTGACGATCTCTTCCTGGAATTTAAGGAAGGATCCAGTCCGTCCTGAAACTCTGTATAGCACATAAGCATTCAGCAAAGCCAATTGAAATAAATAAACAGACACTTTTTTGTACCAGCGTCTGGCCTTACGGGCAACTAGGTACGGTGCCAACAACTGGTCGTTGAGGTCCACCCCTCCCATGTTAAGGTTATATTTGTGGACACAGAGGGGTTTCTCCACAACACCAGTCGCCGTAGGAATTTGGACCGTCGTGTCTGCATGAAGGGAGGTAAGAACGAAAACATTCTTATTGTCCCTCCACTTCATAGCGAGCAAGTTATTACACTGCAAGCAGGCTCTCTCCCCCAGCCTAAGACGGGAATCTACAAGCCGCTGGGGAAAGCCCCGGCGATTAGGTCGCACGGTTCCACATGCTCCAATCTGATGATCAAAAAGGTGACTAAAAAGTGGCACGCTCGTGTAATAATTGTCCACGTACAAGTGGTACCCCTTTCCGAATAAGGGTGACACCAAGTGGCCCTGTCACAGAGCTTATACATCTTGACCCCGTATCTGGCACGCTTGCTGGGAAGGTACTGTTTGAATGACAAGCGGACAGAAAATTTAATCAGGGACTCATCAACGCAGACAACTTGATGGGGAGTAAACAAGTCTGCAAAATGTTGGTTGAAGTGGTTTACGAGGGACCGAATTTTGTAGAGCCGATCGTATTCAGGGTCTCCACGAGGACGACAGAGTTCATTGTTGTTGCATGAACCACAAAATCTGCTTGTATCGTGCCCTGGCCATGGAGGCAGAGAACACGGGCATATGGTAAATTGGGTCAGTGGACCAATATGACCGCAACTCACTCTTTTTATTTATGCCCATGTCCATGATAGAAGAAAGAAGAAGCATTTAAATAAAGGAATTGTCAAAAACTGTCTCTTGTCATTTTTAACATTTTTGACAGTTTTTTAGTGAAATGGTAGGGGTACTTTTGTACCCCCTTACCATTTCACACAGGGTGGGAGGGCCGGGATCTGGGGGTCCCCTTGTTAAAGAGGGCTTCCAGATTCCAATAAGCCCCCCGCCTGCAGACCCCCACAACCACCGGGCAAGCGTTGTGGGGATGAGGCCCTTGTCCCCATCAACATGGGGACAAGGTGTTTTGGGGGGCTACCCCGAAGCACCCTCCCAATGTTGAGGGCATGTGGCCTGGTACGGTTCAGGAGGGGGGGCGCTCTCTCGTCCCCCCCTCTTTTCCTGCGGCCTGCCAGGTTGCGTGCTCAGATAAGCATCTGGTATGGATATTTGGCGGGACCCCACGCCATTTTTTTTTTTTAATTTTGGTGCGGGGTTCCCCTTAAAATCCATACCAGACCTGAAGGGTCTGGTATAGATTTTGAGGGGGACCCCACGCCATTTTTTTAAAAAAATTTTGGCCAGGGTTACCCTTAAAATCCATACCAGACCTGAAGGGCCTGGTATGGAATTTAGGGAGACCCCCCACGTAATTTTTTTTTAAATTTTGGTTCGGGGTTCCTCTGTGGGGAATTCCCATGCAGTTTTTATTGATGAACTTTTATGTGTATTGTCGGACCGGCAATTCATTAATAGCCACGAGTAGTTTTAAATGACTTTTTTTCCTTTGAAATGTCATTTTGCTGTCAGACTGTTCTAAACACGGGAAACATGCGCCCCTTTACAGGCATACTATAGACATCCCCAGGTATGAAATTTAAAGGAATATTACACTTTTATTGTTTCACTTTAAGCATTATTAAAATTAAAATTATCACTCCCCCGAAAAAACGTCCGTTTTTAAAACTTTTTTTTGCATTGATCCATGTCCCCTGGGGCAGGACCCAGGTCCCCCTTTTTATGACAATAACTTGCATATAAGCCTTTAAAATTAGCACTTTTGATTTCTCCCATAGCATAACAAAGGGTGTTCCGCGGCTTTCGAATTTGCCGCGAACACCCCAAATTGTTCACTGTTCGGCGAACTGGCGAACAGCCGATGTTCGAGTCGAACATGAGTTTGACTCGAACTCGAAGCTCATCCCTACCACTGACTAATGCAGAGTTGCAATGCAAGGAGATCAGCTAAAAGTAGTTGGATCTGTATGTGAGTTATAATTAATCGAAATTAGTTGATTAATCGATTAAAAAAAAAAACGATTAATCGAACACAAAAATTTTAATCAGTAACAGCCCTAATTTTCATGTATTATTGCTTTTATATGATACTGTATATATGTAAAGCGCTGTGTAACTTGACAGTGCTATATAAGTGCCTGAACTAATAATAATGCATTTTTATATGTGTTTTTGCAGTCTGGTACAATTTAGAAGGGTTTCACATAATTTGAAACCAAAGAGCTGACATTACAAATAAAGTGTTTGTGTAGGGGGGGGGGCTCGCTCTTCCACCCCCCTTTCCTGGCCTGCTAGACTGTATGCTCAGATAAGGGTGTGTTAGTGATTTTGGGGGAGGCCTCGCTTTTTTTTTTTCTGTATGTTTTGGGCATGGGGTTCCCCCTCAAATCCATGGCAGACGGAAGGGCCCATGCTCTTTTGTTACATGTTGGCCATGTTGTTTCCATTATGCTGCCATTGAGGAATCACTGCTGACAGCGGGGAAGAGTTACTAGTTGTTGTTTTTTTGCTCAGGGACTTGGACATTTCACTCACATATGCTTATATAATTGCTTTCTTTCTGTGCATGCTATTAGATCTTTGGCCTGTAGTGTGTCAATTGATGCACATAGCCAAAGGCTAACACAGTTGGAGAGAGATTTTTTCCCTTCCTTTTTGAGGGGGATGATATTGTGCATAATGACCACTAAGGCTGTTTTGATGTTTGTTTTGCGTGTTTGCTGTAATTGTTGTGCATTTGTTTCTCAATAGTGGGTTTTTGTGGGCATGGCTTCAATTTAGTGTGTATTTTTCCTGGCTGACCATGCGTTTGAGCATCTGCTGACTGTTGTTTCGTTATTGTTACTAACAAATATCAGTTGTTCTACTCTTATAACTCCTAACTTCATCATGTAGACAGAAATGCAGCTTCGTACCTACTAGGGATGAGCCGAACACCCCCCTGTTCGGTTGGCACAAGAACATGCGAACAGGAAAAAAGTTCATTCGAACACATGACCACCGTTAAAGTCTATGGGACACGAACATGAATAATCAAAAGTGCTAATTTTAAAGGCTTATATGCAAGTTATTGTCATAAAAAGTGTTTGGGGACCCGGGTCCTCCCCCAGGGGACATGAATCAATGCAAAAAAAGTTTTAAAAACTGCCGTTTTTTCAGGAGCAGTGATTTTAATAATGCTTAAAGTCAAACAATAAAAGTGTAATATCCCTTTAAATTTCGTAACTGGGGGGTGTCTATAGTATGCCTGTAAAGGGGCGCATGTTTCCCGTGTTTAGAACAGTCTGACAGCAAAATGACATTTCGAAGGAAAAAAGCCATTTAAAACTACGTGCGGCTATTGCATTGCTGGTCCGACAATACACATAGAAGTTCATTGATAAAAACGGCATGGGAATTCCCCACAGGGGAACCCCGAACCAAAATTTAAAAAAAAAATGACGTGGGGGTCCCCCTAAATTCCATACCAGGCCCTTCAGGTCTGGTATGGATATTAAGGGGAACCCCAGCCAAAATTTAAAAAAAAAATGACGTGGGGGTCCCCCTAAATTCCATACCGGACCCTTCAGGTCTGGTACAGATTTTAAGGGGAACCCTGCGCCAAAAAAAAAAAAAAGCCGTGGGGTCCCCCCTAAAATCCATACCAGACCCTTATCCGAGCACGCAACCTGGCAGGCCGCAGGAAAAGAGGGGGGATGAGAGAGCGCCCCCCCTGAACCGTACCAGGCCACATGCCCTCAACATTGGGAGGGTGCTTTGGGGTAGCCCCCCAAAACACCTTGTCCCCATGTTGATGAGGACAAGGGCCTCATCCCCACAACCCTGGCCGGTGGTTGTGGGGGTCTGCGGGTGGGGGGCCTATCGGAATCTGAAAGCCCCCTTTAACAAGGGGACCCCCAGATCCCGGCCCCCCCTGTGTGAAATGGTAAGAGGGTACTTGTACCCCTACCATTTCACTAAAAAACTGTCAAAAGTGTTAAAAATGACAAGAGACAGTTTTTGACAATTCCTTTATTTAAATGCTTCTTCTTTCTTCTATCTTTCTTCATCTTCTTCTTCTGGTTCTTCTGGCTCTTCTGGTTCTTCCTTCGGCGTTTTCGTCCAGCATCTCCTCCGCGGCGTCTTCTATCTTCTTCTCCTCGGGCCGCTCCGCACCCATGGCATGGGGGGAGGCTCCCGCTCTTCTCTTCATCTTCTTCTCTTCTTCATCTTCTTCTTCATCTTCTTCTTTTCTTCTCTTCTTCTCTTCTTCATTTTCTTCTCCGGGCCGCTCTGCATCCATGCTGGCATGGAGGGAGGCTCCCGCTGTGTGACGGCGTCTCCTCGTCTGACGGTTCTTAAATAACAGAGGGCGGGGCCACCCGGTGACCCCACCCCCCTCTGACGCACAGTGACTTGACGGGACTTCCCTGTGACGTCACGGGGAATGCCACAGGGAAGTCCCGTCATGTCCCGTGCGTCAGAGGGGGGCGGGGTCACCGGGTGGCCCCGCCCCCGTTATTTAAGAACCGTCAGACGAGGTGACGCCGTCACACAGCGGGAGCCTCCCTCCATGCCAGCATGGATGCGGAGCGGCCCGGAGAAGAAGATGAAGAAGAGAAGAAGAGAAGAAAAGAAGGAGATGAAGAAGAGAAGAAGATGAAGAGAAGAGCGGGAGCCTCCCCCCATGCCATGGGTGTGGAGCGGCCCGAGGAGAAGATAGAAGATGCCGCGGAGGAGATGCTGGACGAGAACGCCGGAGGAAGAACCAGAAGAGCCAGAAGAACCAGAAGAAGAAGAAGAAGAAGTTGAAGGAAGATAGAAGAAAGAAGAAAGAAGAAGCATTTAAATAAAGGAATTGTCAAAAACTGTCTCTTGTCATTTTTAACATTTTTGACAGTTTTTTAGTGAAATGGTAGGGGTACTTTTGTACCCCCTTACCATTTCACACGGGGGGGCCGGGATCTGGGGGTCCCATTGTTAAAGGGGCTTCCAGATTCCGATAAACCCCCCGCCCGGAGACCCCCACAACCACCGGCCAGGGTTGTGGGGATGAGGCCCTTGTCCTCATCAACATGGGGACAAGGTGTTTTGGGGGGCTACCCCAAAGCACCCTCCCAATGTTGAGGGCTCTCTTGTCCCCCCCTCTTTTCCTGCGGCCTGCCAGGTTGCGTGCTCGGATAAGGGTCTGGTATGGATTTTTGGGGGGACCCCACGCCATTTTTTTTTTTGGCGCGGGGTTCCCATTAAAATCCATACCAGACCTGAAGGGTCTAGTATGGAATTTAAGGGGACCCCCACGTCATTTTTTTTTTTTAATTTTGGCAGGGGTTCCCCTTAATATCCATACCAGACCTGAAGGGCCTGGTATGGAATTTAGGGGGACCCCACGTCATTTTTTTTTAAATTTTAGTTCGGGGTTCCCCTGTGGGGAATTCCCATGCCGTTTTTATCAATGAACTTCTATGTGTATTGTCGGACCGGCAATGCAATAGCCGCGAGTAGTTTTAAATGGCTTTTTCCTTTGAAATGTCATTTTGCTGTCAGACTGTTCTAAACACGGGAAACATGCGCCCCTTTACAGGCATACTATAGACACCCCCCAGCTACGAAATTTAAAGGGATATTACACTTTTATTGTTTGACTTTAAGCATTATTAAAATCACTGCTCCTGAAAAAACGTCCGTTTTTAAAACTTTTTTTTGCATTGATCCATGTCCCCTGGGGCAGGACCCAGGTCCCCAAACACTTTTTATGACAATACCATGAATATAAGCCTTTAAAATTAGCACTTTTGATTTCTCCCATAGACTTTTAAAGGGCAATCGAATTTGAAATTGCATTCGAAATTGTTCGCTGTTCGGCGAACTTGCGAACAGCCGATGTTCGAACTCAAAGCTCATCCCTAATCTCCACCATGGCCAAGACCAAAGAGCTGTCCAAGGATGTCAGGGACAAGACTGTAGACTAGGGATGGGTTTTATGTTCGGGTCGAACATGAGTTCGACTTGAACATGAGTTCGACTCGAACATTGGCTGTTCGCCGAATAGCGAACAATTTAACAATTTACCCCCTCCCCACCTCTCCACCCTAAACAATAACACCCCTTCCCACCTCTCCACCCTAAACAATAACACCCCTTCCCACCTCTCCACCCTAAACAATAACCCCCCTCCCCACCTCTCCACCCTAAACAATAACACCCCTTCCCACCTCTCCACCCTAAACAATAACCCCCCTTCCCACCTCTCCACCCTAAACAATAACCCCCCACCTCTCCGCCCTAAACAATAACCCCCCTCCCCACCCCTCCACCCTAAACATTAACCCCCCTCCTCACCTCTCCACCCTAAACAATAACCCCCCTCCCCACCTATCCACCCTAAACAATAACCCCCTCTCCACCCTAAACAATAACCCCCTCCTCAGCCCTCCCCCAAAAAAAGTTAGTTATAAAAAAAAATAGGTATCGTATTCGGTATCGGCAAGTACTTGAGTAAAGTATTGGTACTCGTACTCGATCTTAATAACCCCCCTTCCCACCTCTCCACCCTAAACAATAACCCCCCTCCCCACCTCTCCACCCTAAACAATAACCCCCCTCCCCACCCCTCCACCCTAAACATTAACCCCCCTCCCCACCCCTCCACCCTAAACATTAACCCCCCTCCCCACCTCTCACAGTACCTGTGTAGTGTGAGTATCTGAGTGTTGTCTGAGTAGTGTGTGTAGATCGCTAGTACTTGTGTATTGTGTACTGTATACTTGAGTATTGCGAGTGCACGTAGGTCTGCGACTGTTCTGCGATTGCACGTAGGTCTGTGAGTACCTGTGTATTGTCTTGTTGTGTACCTGTGTATTGTCTTGAGTATTAGTGCCAGGAAGCTAGCTGTTAGGTAATTTGGACAGGGTAAAATCCCCAAATCCTCACTAAATTTAATAGGTACGATGCCCGGCGGGTGTGGAGAGGCGACTCTTTGTACATCTTGCCGCATGTATGCGTTCCTTGATCATCCGATCGAGGGTGAATACTGCTGTGCAAAATGTAAGCACATTGTTTCCCTGGAAGCCCAGGTTCTGAATCTGGGGAAGCAACTGTCAGCACTGAGAAGTCCCTCCATACTAAAGGTGAGCCAGGAATGTACACGGCAGGTGCCGGCAGGGGCCAGCACAGAGGCAGGTGGAGACAAAGAGGCGCAGGCACTAGCAAAGAGTAGATGGGTGACAGTCAGGAGGGGTAGAGGGGGAAGTGCCAGAGAGGCCGATCCAGGACTGGAGCATCCCAATAAGTACGCTCCATTGAGTGTCATTGGTGAAACCAGTCAGGGACCAGCACTGCTGGAGATGAGGGACTCTCCTAGCTGCCAGGGGAAGAACTCCTCCAGTGAGAGTGGGGGGGCAGCAAAGGGAAAGGAAAGACAGATTCTGGTGGTAGGGGACTCAATTCTTAGAAGGACAGAGAGGGCAATCTGTAACCAAGACCTGAAGCGCCGAACAGTATGTTGTCTACCGGGCGCTCGGGTTCGGCACATCACGGATCTTGTGGACAGATTACTGGGAGGGGCTGGGGAAGACCCGGCTGTCCTGGTGCACGTTGGCACCAATGACAAAGTCAGAGGCAGATGGAGTGTCCTAAAGAACGATTTTAGGGACTTAGGTGCTAAATTGAGGAAAAGGACCTCCAAGGTAGTATTCTCAGGAATACTACCGGTACATCGAGCCACACCAGAAAGGCAGAGGGAAATTAGGGAAGTAAACAAGTGGCTGAAGAGCTGGTGTAGTAAGGAGGGGTTTGGGTTCCTGGAGGACTGGGCCGACTTCTCAGTCGGTAACCGGTACTATAGAAGGGACGGACTGCACCTAAATGAGGAGGGTGCAGATCTGCTGGGAATGAAGATGGCCAAAAAGTTAGAGGGGTTTTTAAACTAGGCGATGGGGGGGAGGGTCCAGAGACAGTGATAGCCAGCGTGGATGATATTCCAGAGGGTAGTGTTGGGGGCATTAGTGGTAGGTTAACCAAAGCACAAAAACACAAGGTGAGTATAGTAGCAAGTCCTAGTTGCAATTTTGAAACACCCAATACGAGGACAATATGCGACCGGTCTAAACTATGTGGCATGTTCACCAATGCCAGGAGCATGGCAGACAAGATGGGTGAACTAGAGATACTGTTGTACAAGGAGGATTTGGATTTTGTGGGAATTTCAGAGACCTGGTTCAACAGCTCTCATGATTGGCTGGCAAACATTCAAGGGTATACCCTATACCGCAAGGATAGAGAGGGTAAAAAAGGGGGAGGGGTATGCCTATATATCAAGAATAATGTACAAGCGAATGTGAGAGATGACATCACTGAGGGAGCTAGAGAGGAGGTGGAATCCTTATGGGTAGAGCTCCAAAGGGATGAAGCTAAGGGGAAAATAATACTGGGAGTATGCTATAGGCCCCCTAACCTGAAGGAGGAAGTGGAGACGGATCTCCTATCACAAATTGGATTAGCAGCAAGGATGGGAAGTGTTATCATAATGGGGGATTTTAATTATCCAGACATAGACTGGGCGGAGGGAACCGCGCATTCATTTAAGGCTCGCCAGTTCCTTAATGTCTTGCAGGACAATTTTATGGGTCAGATGGTAGACGCACCAACTAGAAATAAAACATTACTGGATTTACTGATTACCAACAATACAGACCTGATCACAGATGTGGAAATACGGGGCAATTTAGGTAACAGCGATCACAGGTCAATTAGTTTCAGTATAAATCACACAAATAGGAAACATAAAGGGAATACAAAGACACTGAATTTCAAAAGAGCCAACTTGCCTAAACTACAAACCTTGCTAAAAGGCATAAATTGGGATAAAATATTAGGAACAAAGAATACGGAGGAGAGATGGGTTTGCTTTAAGAGCATATTAAATAAGGGCATTAGCCAACTCCATTAGTTAAGGGCATTAGTTAACTCCAATGTAAAAATGTATATAAAAGCAAAGGAGAAGGCCTTCAAAAAATACAAGGTTGAGGGATCATCCTCAGCATTCAGACTTTATAAAGAATGCAATAAGAAATGTAAGGGTGCAATTAGGACGGCTAAGATAGAACATGAAAGACACATAGCGGAGGAGAGCAAAAAAAATCCCAAGAAATTCTTTAAGTATGTAAACAGTAAAAAAGGGAGAACAGACCATATTGGCCCCATAAAGAACAAGGAAGGACATCTGGTTACAAAGGATGGGGAGATGGCAAAGGTATTGAATTTATTCTTCTCCTCAGTCTTCACGAGTGAATCGGGGGGCTTCAGTAACCAAAACTGCAGTGTTTATCCTCATGACACAACACAGGAAGCACCTCCATGGTTAACAGAGGACGGAATTAAAATTAGACTTGAGAAACTTAACATTAATAAATCACCGGGACCAGATGGCTTGGATCCAAGGGTACTTAGGGAACTCAGTCAGGTGATTGCCAGACCGTTGTTCCTAATTTTTACAGACAGTCTATTGACTGGAATGGTACCAGCTGATTGGAGAAAAGCCAATGTAACACCAATATTTAAAAAGGGCCCAAAAAACATCCCTGGGAATTACAGACCAGTTAGCCTAACATCAATAGTATGTAAAATCTTGGAGGGGATGATAAGGGACTATATACAAGATTTTAGTAATAAGAACGATATCATTAGCAGTAATCAGCATGGATTCATGAAGAATCGTTCTTGCCAAACCAATCTATTAACCTTCTATGAGGAGGTGAGTTGCCATCTAGATAAAGGAAGGCCCGTAGATGTGGTGTATCTGGATTTTGCAAAAGCATTTGACACAGTTCCCCATAAACGTTTACTGTACAAAATAGGGTCCATTGGCATGGACCATAGGGTGAGTACCTGGATTGAAAACTGGCTACAAGGGCGTGTTCAGAGGGTGGTGATAAATGGGGAGTACTCAGAATGGTCAGGGGTGGGTAGTGGGGTTCCCCAGGGTTCTGTGCTGGGACCAATCCTATTTAATTTGTTTATAAACGATCTGGAGGATGGGATAAACAGTTCAATCTCTGTATTTGCAGACGATACTAAGCTAAGCAGGGCAATAACTTCTCCGCAGGATGTGGAAACTTGCAAAAAGACCTGAACAAATTAATGGGGTGGGCGACTACATGGCAAATGAGGTTCAATGTAGAAAAATGTAAAATAATGCATTTGGGTGGCAAAAATATGAATGCAATCTATACACTGGGGGGAGAACCTCTGGGGGAATCTAGGATGGAAAAGGACCTGGGGGTCCTAGTAGATGATAGGCTCAGCAATGGCACGCAATGCCAAGCTGCTGCTAATAAGGCAAACAGAATATTGGCATGTATTAAAAGGGGGATCAACTCCAGAGATAAAACGATAATTCTCCCGCTCTACAAGACTCTGGTCCGGCCGCACCTGGAGTATGCTGTCCAGTTCTGGGCACCAGTCCTCAGGAAGGATGTACTGGAAATGGAGCGAGTACAAAGAAGGGCAACAAAGCTAATAAAGGGTCTGGAGGATCTTAGTTATGAGGAAAGGTTGCGAGCGTTGAACTTATTCTCTCTGGAGAAGAGACGCTTGAGAGGGGATATGATTTCAATTTACAAATACTGTACTGGTGACCCCACAATAGGGATAAAACTTTTTCGCAGAAGAGAGTTTAATAAGACTCGGGGCCACTCATTACAATTAGAAGAAAAGAGGTTTAACCTTAAACTAGAGGGTTCTTTACTGTAAGAGCGGTAAGGATGTGAAATTCCCTTCCACAGGCGGTGGTCTCAGCGGGGAGCATTGATAGCTTCAAGAAACTTCGATAATCACCTGAATGACCGCAACATACATGGATATGTAAGGTAATACTGACACATAATCACACACATAGGTTGGACTTGATGGACGTGTGTCTTTTTTCAACCTCACCTACTATGTAACTATGTAACCTCTCCACCCTAAACAATAACCCCCCTCCCCACCTATCCACCCTAAACAATAACCCCCTCCCCAGCTCTCCACCAAAAAAAAGTTAGTTATAAAAAAAAATAGGTATCGTATTCGGTATCGGCGAGTACTTGAGTAAAGTATTGGTACTTGTACTCGATCTTAAAAAACTGATATCGGTGTAACCCGATGTGTTTCCAGATGCTTTTTTCCTTTTTTTTTTCCTGTTTTTTTTTTCCACTGTACTGGAGTCTGGTGTGTTTTTATGCATTTTACCATGTTCCAGTACAGTCCAGTGCAGGAACATTGGAAACCATATAACCTACTTCCCATGCATTTTTGATGCAGAATAAAAAAGCACTGGACTGCATGTGGTGTGAACTGACCTTTAAGGCGCACTACAGCAGCTGCAGGCAGCTGAAAATGAGCAAACTAAAATGCACACACAAAAGAGACAGGCTGGGCAAATTGAGTGACCCTTGTGCTGCTAGGCAAGAGTGCTAACCAATAAGCCATTAACCATTAGTGTCGCTCATAGTACTGCCTAGAATATATAGTAGTACCATGATTCAAAAATTAAGATATATAATTCTAAATAGATATTCCAATAAAATTTCAATTAAACACGAAAAATTGTTTGTCATATACTAGATATATAACTATAATTTTTATAGATACATTTAACATTAGACTCTGTAACATTCATTAAAACATTAGTTTGCATAACACTACAAAACAGGAAAGAAAATGAATATCTTTACTATTAAAAGTAGGCAAACCACACTTGCCAATTGTTTCTTTTTACACACAAATGGGATCTTGGCTAAATCCTGCAGTTCTACGCTCTCTAGGGACCACGTGTAGCATTTTCTATTATGGAAAAGTGACTATCCTGGTGTCTAAAATGACCATGTACAAAATCCTAGGAAAAGTCATGTTCATGTGCACAGAACTGATTCATCCTGTCCTGTGTAGGACTAGTCCTGCTCCTTAGCAAATAATAGAGGAATAGGTACGGCTATGCTTTAAATTTGCATAATCTAATGGAGGCGGTGGGCACCAACAAAAAAATTGTAAGGTTGCTGAGTACCTGAGATTTTCTTGATTGTATAATAAATGATCTCACTTTAAAAAAAAAAGTTTTGATTTTATTTAATTATTTTCAAAAGTAATTCATTTTAGAATAATTTGATGCTTTTTAATTACAACGGCTATCATCTTTGACCAGTAAATTGATTTTCCCTGATAATGAAATTACACAGATGATGGACACAGCCTAAAGTCAGTTGATTGTATAACTGGACAGAAGCTTGAGCATGCAGCAATTTCCTCTTTTAGTTAACTAATTTGCTGTAGCAAATCAAATTAGTCACGGCAAATGTAAGTGGCTTTAAATGACATTGTGGAAATGTTACATCAACTTAATTGAGCCAGCATGGTCGGGCTGTGGGAATTAAATGAGCTTTTTCTGTAAACACACATATATGTTTAGAGCATGGAGGGTCACTAAACGCTTTTTAGTGATGCACTGCTTTCAGTATCTCCTGTGGTTATTCACTTCTCATTGTAACCCAGGGAAGTTTATGAGCTTTATAATTTAACAAAATCAAAAGTCACACTTTTGTAATCTGATTGGTGTGTTTAGAATAATTTATTTCAGCAATTTGGAACAGTCCAAGAAAATATGATCAAATATATATCGATGGAGATGGACTATACTAATTTTGTAATACAGGGGGTCCCTGGGTTACAAACAAGTTAGGGACTGTAGGTTTGTTCTTAAGTTGAATCTGTTTGTAAGTCGGAACAGGTACATTTTTTAAATGTAGCTCCAGCCAAAAAAACTATTTTTAAGCTTTTTGGATAACATAGGGAGGGGTTATCACCCCTGTAACATTTGTTTTGCTGAGTTTGCACCTCTTCTGAAGATTTCACCTCTCTTTCTGTCCCAATGACAATTGGATTTAAAAAATTTTGGGTTGTTGTGGAGACAAGCCTTGGTGATAAAGCATCAGTGGAGGTACCTTTCCCCATAATAGCTCTTACAGATACGGGGTGGTGGTGTGGTGTTGGTCTAATGAGTGAGGTGGACCCACATCCCAAAATACAGGGAGAAATGGAAATTTGATCCTCTTACGGGACTTTAAAGGGGACACCTACTCAAGAGTAATAAAGTATAATGAGGAGTATAGAAGGTATAAGTTTGATTGCAAAGGGTTAGGTATTTATTTAGGTATAGGTTCGGGTAAATCTAGGGTACAACAGATGAGTTGGCATAGGGTACAGGATACAAAATACAAACATGAAACATAGCAATACAATATGCAGAAGATCCACAATCATAGAACTGCAGGTATGTATGGGACACACACACACAGAGTACCCGACGCGTTTCGAGATAGACTCTTCCTCAGGGGTGTCTGATAGGGATCAGCAAGCAAGAAGGTATGTCTATAAATCAAAAGGACAGTAATAAACAAATTGTACAGTAATATGTATATATTAATATATAAAAAGTCAGTAGCACCATAGAAAAGTATAAATATATTACTACAGAAATGTGCTATGCGTACATGGTAGGGAACATTAGGTACTGACCATATTGTGTTGCTTGAAAGGCATGCATTACTGTATTGTATCCAAAACAGCACTCAAATGGAGGGGGGGGGGGTTGTTTGGGGGGATATAAAAACACACCACTAATAGCTCTTACAGGAGTGAATTTCCCTTCCTAGGGGTAAATTTCCTCTCACTTCCTGTTGACTCCCTCCGTTTGTAATTAGGAGTCATTTGTAAGTTGGATGTTTGTAACTAGGGGAATGCCTGTATATACAAGTTAAAGTTGATCTCTAACCCTCTGCACCTGCTCTATATTTTTTAGTTGAGAAAACAAATCTGCCCTAATTACATACCTGTCTAGTGACACATCAGGTTCTTTGTCTTCTTTCTACTGCTCTGTAGAGTTGGAAATTCTACTCTGCAGTACCAATGTTTCTGCTTGGTTGCTACAGATGTCCACAGATGCTAAAGATGCTCCAGATGGACCTGTTGGGGAGCACATGACAGTGGATTCAGGTGAGTCCATAGTGTTCACCTGTGCTCCCAGATCCCCCCACCCTCATCCCCAGTTTTCACTAGTGAAATGATCTCCCCTATCAACAGCTTTCACCCGTGTACCCAACTTCACTTTCTCCATCCATAGCTCTAACCTGTGTAACCACCCACCCAGCTGCAGCTCTTATCTGTGCACACAACCCCCCCCCCAACACACACACACACAGTTCTCACCTCTGTATCCCCCTCCCCAAACAAATGGCAGAACATTTAGTGACAAGCTCTATCACTGTGGTTTCAGGTAATAAATTAGGGATTTTAGTTAACAGTTTTGCGAAACAGAATCTACACCATTATCTTAAAAAAATACATCAAAGGCATCTCTACAATCAGGATCTTATAGCTTATTTTTCTTTTCCTCCCCATTTTTCTCATACGGGCAATTTTCACTGAGGGCAGATGTATCCATCTCCCTTTACTTCCTGGAATTCTGCCTATTACTTTGGATCTACCTCATGAAACTGTTCAAATGATCTGAGGGAGAAGGCATTGGTGATGTAGCCTTCCCAGAATGCATCTGTAAGGCCAGGGTTACATCACCAGTGCCTTATTCAGCCAGGAAGTGGCAAAACAATAATTGCAAGAGCAAAAAAAGTTTGTTTAACTAATTAATGTAAGATGATTTCATAGAGGAAGCAGGAGGGGGCGCCTGTAAAAAAAAAAAACACTGCAAATGCGTTAAAAGTGTGTGTGTGTGTGTGTTTGTGTGTGTGTGTGGGGGGGGAGGGGGTTTAACAGTATATTCACTTTTGAGTGAATGTCTGCTTTAATGCTTTAAGCTGTAATCATGTAATAGCATCAATTAGCAGTCTAGGATTAGCCTACAACATTATGCATATTATACAACATTTTAGTTTTACCACTGACCACTTATCACATCTTTCTCATCCCATACATCATGCATCACAAATGTTTGATGACCTGCAGATGATTATGATGCTTAATTTTAATAAATCATATTGGAGATATAGTTTTGTAATCATTTTATTAAAAGTGAATTAACTGTATCTGCCTTTTAGTCATGGATGTATACATCTATTGCATTTATTTTAAAGCCTTTAGTTAAATCTTAAAAATACTATAAAATTGTCTTCAGAAATCAGGCCACACGATCCTGTTGTTCTGCTTCCTTATTAAGATGAAACCTATGACATGACAGGAACTCTCGGTAGAGATGAGACAGGGAGGTACTATGCCTTTATGAAGGGATGGGCGGGGGCTAAAGGTGTAAAAGCTTTGATGTCACTTAAGGGTTCTACTCCCAGTGCACACCATGGGATGAAGTGACACTAGAACCGGTACAGTTGCTGCTATTTTATTGCATCTTCATGATACAGCCCATAGGCAGATTGGGACTGGGATTTCAGAAATGATTTACTAAAGGCAAATAGGCAGATAGCTGCTGACATCATCACTAGGTGTTTGTGTTTCTCTATGCAATGATGGCGGATCATGACTGGTGGGAGGGGCTGGCAGGGGGCTGTAGTAATGCCCACATGTGAGCTGAGCCTCTATGATTGAAAGAACTGAAATATAATGAAAGGGGTAGGCCAGGGACTGTAGGGCTGGGTAGGAAAGAGCTAAATGTCCTCCAGCTAAGAAATAAGGTGGGCTCTACCTGACTTGCATAAGTGTAAAAACTTCAGATATATATTATATTTTATATTTTACAAAGATCACAATATGCCACTGACAATGCCTTCAAATGCTTTAGTCTCCAGAAGAATGGATCAATCTTTGCTCAAGCATCAAGCAGGAAAAACGTTTACTTTTTGGACAGAGATACTAAATGAAGTCCTGTATTGCCTGAAATAAAGGTGTTTTGCCATACAAGTAAATTTGAATTTTTGCAACCCATCTGCTGCTGTGTTGGCATCTCTGTACATCTGGATCTTTGGTGCATATGTTGCCATTTACTAACCTTATACCAACATTAATAAGGAAAAAATTAACTTAAATGATTTTAGCAAATGGCTGCAATATAACAAAGAGTGAAAAATTTAAGGGGGTCTGAATACTTTCCGTCCCCACTGTATATATATATATATATATATATATATATATATATATATACTGTTTCTGTAAATGTTGATATGTTGGGAACTTATTTATGTAAATAAAGTTATTGAAAGGTCCATTTTAGTTTCCGTGTTTCAAGCTGACATAGCTTAAAAAAGATTGCTGAGCTACAAATGTAAAAACTGCCATTATAAATTGGCCTTAAAACAATTAACAAAAGGTTTCCATAAAAGTTCATCATTAAAACCTTAACAAATTGAATCTGTGATAATGTTACATCCTACAACTTCTCTGTTAATTAGCACAACTATTGATTTTATATTGAACAGACATCTAAGCACAACTGTTTTACCTCTTAGTCCTGGCTGGCTAATTTGCAGGTAAAACTCCACTTAAGTGGTTGATCTATCCATTTAATCTGTCACTCTATATCCATTAACCTCAGTTTCTGCTGTTGCACAAACACGATTTCCTACAGATCACTGGCTCAAACAAGAAGCCTAAATGAAATACCTCAAATTAAGTTTAGATTGATTTACATCTGAAGCCAATGAACCGGTAACAGTTCTGGAGTGCATGACTATGTACAAAACAAACAGTGCAGCCGTATCAAAAGAGGAGATACAAACTGGCCTAGTAAAAGTCTTTATGACTTTGTTTGTTAAAGATAATTTCAATTCGTTTGAGAAAAAAAATGCAATTGAAATGTGAACAACTTTTGAAATTACTGTCATTAATTAAATGAAATGTAAATATACAGTATTGTATACATCTAAAACTAATACCATTAAGTTTGTAATCCTATTTCAGGTTACATGTAAGATGACCCTCATCTTACAGCAATTACACCTGATTTTGTAGCATCTGGACAACAGGAGATCCAAGATTCCACAAGGTGAGAGTTTTTCATCACTGCCCTGAAGATCTTAGCACTTTATCTTTAGGAAAATGGGGAAAGGTTAGAGTTTCTTCCTGTATTTTATTGCTGTACGTGCCAGAGAAAAGAAATACAATCCTGTATTAAACCATTGCTTGTTTTACTTGAATATCAGACAATCACATTTCTTTACAAGTTTATCTGACACAGGATTTGCTGGCTCACCTTCTAGGGGAGAGTTCTTGGTAAATTGTAGAGTTGTCTAGGATGTAATACCAACCTACCTACCTAAGCATTTAAAGACATGTTACTATAAACAAAATGGCCATACTATGTGGGTATTCTGTTCCAATAACATGTACAATATTAAAGCAATGAGCTAACAAAAATGTAGTCAAAAATCTTAAAATAAATGTAGCTATAAAACTCAAAAAAACTTTGTAGGCATTGATAAGTTTTTTTTTTATATATTCCAAAAAAAAAAAAACAGAAATACTTACAGTATAGTTTGTCCTCACTTAAAATAATAAATCTTATTAGATAACCCATCATTAAAATAAATATATAGCCTTAATGTTTCAAAACAACCAATCATAGTAAAATATCCCATGTAAAAGATGGATGTTTAAATGTGATTGAGTAATTGATATGGGGCAACAAAGACAGTTGTTCTAAAAACCCATCTCTGCGTACTATTGGAAGATATAGATGATTAGAAGCCGAACACCAAAGATCTCCTCCTTCTAAGTGTTCTCTATTGAACGATTCATAATATAGTTGCTTCCTTCCCTAAATGCATTTCACTGAAACGGCTTGATCACAAGGTTGTTCTTGTGATCAAGCCATTTTGGTGAAATGCGTTATGGTAAAGTGATCCTTGGGCAAGAACATCATGGAAGCAGCTATATTATGGATGGTTCAACCAATAACACCTAAAAGGAAAATTATTCCGGCTTCTATTCACCCATATCTTTCAATAGTAAGCTTTTAAGCCAGCATCAGAAGGCTTTTTACATAGTAGCCTTTTTAACAACTTGCCGACCGCCGCATGCCGATTTACGTCGGCAGAATGGCACGGGTACGCAAAAGGGCGTGCCCGTACTTCCCTTTGCAATTCCCGCCTAGGGGGAACATGCCCGCGGGTCCTGTGAACTCGATGTTCGCCGGAAGCCCGCGATTGTAAGGCGGAGAGGCAGAATGGGGTGATGCCTATGTAAACAAGGCATTTCCCTGTTCTGCCTAGCAACATGACAGAGATCTACTGCTCCCAGTGATCGGGAGCAGTGATCTCTGTCATGTTCTAGTGAGCCCATTCCCCCTACAGTTAGAACACACTGAGGGAACACACTTAACCCCTTGATCGCCCCCTAGTGTTTAACCCCTTCCCTGCCAGTGACATTTATACAGTAATCAGTGGCTATTTTTAGCTCTGATCGCTATATAAATGTCAACGGTCCCAAAATAGTGTCAAAAGTGTCCGATCTGTACGCCGCAATGTCGCAGTCATGATAAAAATCGCAGATCGCCACCATTACTAGTAACAAAAAAAATAATAATAAAAATGCCATAAAGCCATTCCCTATTTTGTAGACGATATAACTTTTGCACAAACCAATCAATATACGATTTTTTTTAACAAAAATATTTAGAAGAATACATATCAGCTTAAACTGTGGAAGAAATTAGGTATATATTTTTGGGGTATATTTATGATAGCAAAGTAAAAAATTGTTGCTCTTTTTTTGTTTATAGTGCAAAAAATAAAAACCACAGAGGTGATCAAATACCACCAAAAGAAAGCTCTATTTATGTGGAAAAAAGAGCGTCAATTTTGTTTGGGTACAACGTCGCACGACCGTGCAATTGTCAGCTAAAGCGACGCAGTGCGGAATCACAAAAAATGCTCTGGTCATGGAAGGGGGTAAATCCTCCTGGGGCTGTGGTTAAGCCAGCATCATAGATGACCACGGAGATTGCACAAGGCGCAGGTCTGGAGCAGTGCTGTATGTGTGGAGGTTTAAACCATATGTGAACCCAGCTGCATTTTCAAAAAGACTTCTCAGTATTTTGAAAACTACAGCCTTATTTAAAAAAAAACACCTGATGATCCTGCCATGAAGGTCCTTGTTCAGGAACCTCTTGCTATAGAGTAAAAACGCTTTGTCCCCTTCTTTATCGCCTCTTGTTCTGGGCCGATGTCATATGACATTGCCCAGTCTCACTGTGATTGTGCGGCAAATGCAAGTGCGCTGTAACCCTGGGGCATGGCGCGACTCCGATTAGATGTAAACACAGAAGTACCGGTAATCGACTCTCCTCGCCTCACACTTACAGAATGTGTGACGAGGAGAGCCAATCTGCGACATCTCCTCACAGGAGAGACCTGTACTGATCATCAGTGCCCTGATTATCAGCGCAGCCCCAACAGCGCCCAGCAGTGATGCCAGTCTGTGCCCATCAGTGACACCAATATGTGCCCATCAGTGACACCAAAATGTGGCCATCAGTGATGCTAATTTGTGCCCATCAGTGAGGCCATTCTGTACCCATCAGTGATGCAAGTCAGTGCAGCCTTTCAGTGCCCATCAGCGCCTGCTCATCAGGGCCGCCCATCAGTGCCCATTAGTGCCGCCCATCAGTGCCCATCATTGCCGCTCATCAGTGCCGCCTATCAGTGCCACCTATCATTGCCCAGAAGTGTCAGCTAGCAGTGCCCATCAGTGCCACCTATCAGTGCCCATCAGTGCCACCTATCAGTGCTTATAAGTGCTGCATATCAGTGCCTCCTATCAGTGCCCATTAGTGCTGCATATTAGTGCCCCCTCATTAGTGCCACCTCATCAGGACCCATCAGTGCAGCCTATCAGTGCCCATCAGTGCAGCCTCATCAGCGCACATCAGTGAAGGAGAAAAATTACTTATTTACAACATTTTTCTGCCTTCTTTCGTTTAAAAAAAAACAAAAAAAAAAAAAACAGCTGTGATTAAATAACACCAAAAGAAAGCTCTATTTGTGGGGGGGAAAAAAATATAAAAAATTAATTTGGGAACAGTGCTGCATGACCGCGCAATTGTCATTCAAAGTGTGACAGCACTGAAAGCTGAAAATTGGCCTGGGCAGGAAGGGGGTGAAAATGCCTGGTAGGCAAGTGGTTAATTATGTTTCTGCATTGGCACCCTGTGCCTAGGCAGCCATTTCAACACACCTTTACCAGGCATTGTACACTGTTGTCACCATCAGCGAAACCCATCCTGAGAAATGTCATGCAGTCATTGCTGTAGTGCATGTAGACAGAAAAAGGCTGCAAAAAGACTGCAGGAGTTCTGCAGCACAGAAAAAAGCATGAAAAAATATCAAAACAATTGTCTTATTTGAAAGAAGCCAGTTGTTTACAATAATATACAGCGCTGACATGCAGTATCATTGTAAACTAAATGCCATTCAGTTAGGGTTTACATCTATTTTAATGACACATTAGTGAATGAAGCCAAAAAACTATTGTGCTATTCTCTTAGCAAACTTGACAGCCAAATGTTTTGGGCTAGACATGCCCACTGGATTTACAAAAATCGGCCAGTAAATGTATAAGTGCATTTATCCATGTGTCACTCTTAGAATGGACATTTTTGTTGACAGCTTCTGTCAGTTGGGGACACCCCAGGAGGTATTCCTATAGTGATTTCTTGTTTATCATCAGACAATGACCAAATGCTGCTTAGCCGTGGTAGCCAACTTTAGATAGGGGGGATTTTTTTGGGGGGCAGTGATAGACAGCAAACAGAGATTCAGAGGAGTAAAGGCTTTAGGCTGTAATATTTTGTCACACTCTCATATCATATCATATGGTAATTACAGTCATACCCCCAAAAGCATTTCACATGTTTAAATACACCTAGAATTTATTACTCTGCAGAATAGCAAGAAGCAGAACTGTGGCTTTAAGAGACCAATCTACTGAAGAGAAAAAAACACACACAAATAAAGAAGCAGCTGTTAAACACAGCACAGATATAGCTGCGAGCATTTAAGGATGATCTTTGTGATGGAAATGGCTTTTTGACAAGCTTTGCATTCCTATGACAGTAATTAAGAATCAGATTTCCACCAAAAGGCTTTATAGCCAGAAGGGGTTGTAAATCAATAGGAAACATTTTCATCACAGAATGAAAATTAATTATTCAGTGTTGAACATGTTTGTTCATAGTTAAATGCTTATTGTATATCCGTTTATTGGATTTGGTTTTTGCCTGCTGGACAAGGAGAGGAGAGTCATATATAAAGAAGCTTAAAGTTCACAGCATTGCTGAAAAAGAGTAGGAAACAATATTTTTAAGTCATTGGTTGAATGATATTAGGAAATGGTGTAAATGACCCATATTCTAAAAGCCAACACATTCACACACATATCAATCACTCTGAAATAATAAAGAATATACAGTGATATTATGATATCGTTATATCTTACAACAGCACATAGCTACTGAATTCTTTACTTTTAATAACCTCTCCTCTTCTCTTTCCTCTTCTCTCACCTCTCCTCTTTTCTCCTCTCTACTCCTTTCTCCCTTTGACCACCTTTTTGATTTAATTCTCCTCTCTTCTCCTTTCTCATTTTGACCACCTTCTTGATTTAATTCTCCTCTCTTCTCCTTTCTCATTTTGACCACCTTCTTGATTTAATTCTCCTCTCTTCTCCTTTCTCATTTTGACCACCTTCTTGATTTAATTCTCCTCTCTTCTCCTTTCTCATTTTGACCACCTTCTTGCTTTAATTCTTCTCTCTTCTCCTTTCCCTGTCCTCTCAAATCTCCTCTCTTATCTGCACATATTACAGCCCATGACCCAATAGCATAAATGAGCATGCGTGTCTGATATTGGCTTCGGTGCTACTCAGTTTATTTAAGGCACAGCACATCAAGGACAAGTTGCTGAATGGTCATCAGGACCTAAGACCTGACCTGCATTCTGCTATTTTTTTTTTTTTTTACCTAGATTTCCCCCTGGCTTTGTGATAATCGAATCTTCCGCTACTGATCTTGGCTCATGTTCTGAATTCACATTCTGCCTTCTGTGTTTATACCTTTTTTGGCATTCTGGTATTGTCCCTGGCCTGGACTTTGACTGCTATTGCCTGCTAATATTAAAGGATACAGTTACCTAAGGTGGTGGGTGGTGATACAAATGCTACACAAAAATCTGTGAAGTGCTTTATAATGAAAGTTTGAAATGAAGTTAATTTAAAGTATTGATTTGCCTTTCAGAGTGGAGCTTTCCAGTAACAAAGGGTCACACTCAAAGGTACTAAGCATGTTTTCTTCATCTGGTGAAAGGAAAATGGTTCTTTTGTGGAATAACTGTATCTTTTTGGGGTACTTGTTCCAAAAAGAGGATGTCAACACCGCAGGAAAGTGATAACATCAGCGAGAGGTAAGTTAGCACTTAAGTGGGGGAATTTTAGCTTGGAGTACCTTAGGAGGGGTAGAAAGCAAGAGCTGAGTGCTTTTTATCTAACCCTTAACTTGTCTTTTAAAGAGCCAAGAAAATCAACCCTCTTGCCTTTTCATATAATCAACTGTAAATTGGGGAGGTATTGTTCCCACTCTCAATACCCTGTTAAAAATGTAATGTATTCTAAAATTCCCATTAGAACCAGAACAAATTTCCCATAAGTCTGACCCCTAGTTTTTCCCTTGATCAAAGGCTGATAATCCTTTAGCCAATGGCACCCACAACATTTTTTACAACTGCTAATAAATGGTGTAAATGTTTCACTATATTTGGATATCCTGGAAACTGACAGCCTGTGGCTATTTTCTACCACTTCAAAATGACAAAGTTTATTTGCCTTTGTTCATTACAATAAATACACATATTAACGAGTGAATGAGTTGCAGAAGTGCTGAAATACATGACAAAGTTATTATGTAGAACTGAATTTTTATTATAATCTGAAAACACAATAAATTGAAGGATAAGTTCTTACAGTTTTTAGTTAACCCTGGGATGCACACCAGAAATTAGGAGCCTTAATTACAGACTGCATGTTGGTGAGAGGCCACAACTTCTTTACCCACTTCTTAAAGGAACAGCGTCACCTTGACTTGGGATTCAGTTTGGATATTTATATATAACTCTATATCAGGGATATGCAATTAGCGGACTTCCAGCTGTTGCAAAACTACAAGCCCCATCATGCCTCTGCCTCTGGGTGTCATGCTTGTGGCTGTCAGAGTCTTGCTATGTCTCATGGGACTTGTAGTTTTGCAACAGCTGGAGGTCCGCTAATAGCATATCCCTGCTTTATATCATGGGATCCACGTAACCTGAGCACTTCAACACAGGTACTTTAAACCCCAACATTTAATAGTTCCCTTGCCAGTGAGAGGCGTTCAGAGAGTCAAGGACCTTTTCGCTTCCAGTACTGCCCCTTTGGTTTGGACCTCCCTAGATTCAGGGTTCAGGTGCAAAGACACTTTAAGAGGTACTTTCATTGTTTGTGGTGTTCCACAGAATTGTTATCTGTCATTGCTTATTGCATTTGCCATTCCGTAAGTTACCTTATGAACCGTATTTACCAAAATAAAACCTCTTTCTTTAGTCTTGGTATGTTAGAAGGTTTGACATTACCAAAGTCATTGTCATGCAGAATTAGGGAATTAGGGAACTTCAGCAGCTTCTTGGAGGGTGATCATTACATGTATATACTACATGTACCATAAGAAACCTCTTATGGGCTCCAATTTTAAACACCTCATACATAAGAGAATCACGGCAATTCAAAAAATGTCAAACCTTCTCCAGAGCAAATATTAGAAATCTACAAAACTCTCTAAAACACCCTAAAATACAAACCAGGTCCCTAAACACTTGTAATGCCACCTACAGTTAAGTCCTTATACAGTATCTCACAAAAGTGAGTTTTTATTTATGTAAATATTTTATTATATCTTTTCATGTGACAACACTGAAGAAATTACACTTTGCTACAATGTAAAGTAGTGAGTGTGCAGCTTGTATATCAGTGTAAATTTGCTGTCCCCTCAAAATAACACAACACACAGCCATTAATGTCTAAACCGCTGGCAACAAAAGTGAGTACACCCCTAAGTGAAAATGTCCAAATTGGGCCCAAAATGTCAATATTTTGTGTGGCTACCATTATTTTCCTGCATTGCCTTAACCCTCTTGGGCATGGAAATCACCATAGCTTCACAGGTTGCCACTGGAGTCCTCTTCCACTCCTCCATGACGACATCACGAAGCTGGTGGATGTTAACGATCTTGTGCTCCTCCACCTTCCAATTGAGGATGCCCCACAGATGCTTAATAGGGTTTAGGTCTGGAGACATGCTTGGCCAGTCCTTCACCCTTACCCTCAGCTTCTTTTGCAAGGCAGTGGTCGTCTTCGAGGTATGTGGTCTTGGAGGTATGTTTGGGGTCGTTATCATGTTGGCACACTGCCCTGCGGCCCAGTCCCCGAAGGGAGGGGATCATGCACGGTTTCAGCATGTCACAGTACATGTTGGCATTCATGGTTCCCTCAATGAACTGTAGCTCCCCAGTGCCGGCAGCACTCATACAGCCCCAGACCACAACATTCCCACATCATGCTTGACTGTAGGCAAGACACACTTGTCTTTGTACTCCTCACCTGGTTGCTGCCATACACGCTTGACACCATCTGAACCAAATACGTTTATCTTGGTCTCATCAGACCACAGGACTCTTCAGCCAAACACTAACCATGAGTGAAAGAAAAGTTTTTGTGTTATCATTCATATTCTCTGAAAAATGGCCAAGAAATCATAAATTCTTCCGGGGTATGCAAACTTATGAGCACAACTGTATTTGGACACAAGCACAATTTTCATACTTTTGGCTCTGTATGCCACCAGATAAGAATTAAATCGAAACAATCCAAATGATTTTGAAGTGCAGACATTCAGCTTTAATTCAAGGGGTTATACATAAATATCAAATACAAATGTTAGAAACTGCAACCATTTTTATACACAGTTTTCCCATTTTCAGGGACTCAAATGTATTGGACAAATAAATAGAATCATAAATAAAATGATCATTTTTAATATTTTGTTGAGAATCCTTTACTGACAATGACTGCCCGAAGTCTGGAACCCATGGACATTACCAAAGATGGGGTTTCCTCATTTCCGATGCTTTGCCAGGCTTTAACTGCAGCTTTCTTTAGTTGTTCTTTGTTTGTGGGTCTTTCTGCCTTCAGCAAGTGAAATGCAAGCTCAATTGAGTTGAGATCAGGTGATTGACTTGGTCATTGCAAAATATTTCACTTCTTTTCCATCAAAAGCTTCTGGGTTGCTTTTGCAGTGTGTTTTGAATAATTGTTCTATCCTTGTACTGTGAAGTGCTTTCCAATCAACATTGCTGCATTTGGCTGAATCTGGGCTGACAGTATATCTCTAAACACTGCAGAATTCATCTGGCTGCTTCTGTCTTCTGTCACATCATCAATAAACACCAATGACCCAGTGCCACTGGAAGCCATGCATGCCCATGCCATCACACTGCTTCCACCATATTTTACAGATGACGTTGTGTGCTTTGGATCATGAGCTGTTCTAAGCCTTCTCCTCACTTTTTTCTTCCTGTCATTCTGGTACAGATTATTCTTAGTTTCATCTGTCCAAAGAATGCTTTTCCAGAACTGGTTTGGCTTTTTTTTGTAAAGTCTAATCTGGCTTTTCTGTTCTTCAGGCTTATGAATGTTTTACACCTTGTGGTGAACCCTCTGTATTTGCTCTTGTGAAATCTTGCTCTTGTTAAGTCTTCTCTTGATTGTAGACTTTGGCAATGATACACCCACTTCCTGGAGAGTGTCCTTCACTTGTCTGGATGTTGTGAATGGGTTTTTGTTTACCACAGAGAGGATCCTGTGATCATTCACCACCGTTGTCTTCCATCGACGTCCAGGCCTTTTTATTTTGTTGAGCTCACCAGTGGGTTCTTCATTCCTCAGACTGTATGAACTGTTAATTTGGCCACTCCTAATGTTGCTGCTATCTCTCTGATGGATTTGTTTTGTTTTTGAAGACTTACAATGGCCTGTTTCACTTGCATGGACAGCTCCTTTGAACGCATGATGTAGGTTCACAGCAGTAGATTCCATATGCAAATACCACACTTAAAATCAACTCCAGACCTTTTACCTGCTTAGTTGATGAACAAATAACAAAGGAGTAGCCCACACCTGGACATGAAACAGCTTTTGATTCAATTGTCCAATTACTTTTGATCCCTTGAAAAAGGGGGGGGTGGCTATTCTTAAGAGCTGTAATTCATAAACCCTTCCTCCAATTTGGTTGCACATACCCTCAAATTAAACCTGAGAGTGTGCACTTTCAGCCCATATCCATTCTATAACTATAGAATGAATATGTTTTGATAAACACCTGAAAAAAATCTAAAATTGTGCTGGTATACAAATATATATGGACCTAACTGTATCTCCACCCATCTCAAATATATATATATCCGTAGTAGACTGCAATATGACATGCTTAAAAAGAAAATATAGCAAAGTATCTCTTTGGTATAGACACCACTTCTTCTATGTAGCATACAATATCACTCTGTATTGCTACAAAAATGGCATGTGAACCAACTACAGTCCATATATGTATACATAGTGTATTAGGCTTTGACTACTCATGGACTACTTCTTCCAAGAAGCTGTATTCATCAGATTGATATAAGTTCAAATAAACCTAGGGGATATGCCATTTGGCTTCATTTATCATGTGTAACTACCTGGTTGTGATCTTCCATATATCCCACCCAGTTTTCATGCATGCTACCATCCAAACAAACAAGGTATATTCCTAGTAAATGGCAAGTGCTACAATACAAAATTTCCTTACAAATCAGGAACCATGAATGTTGTCATAGCCATTTGTTGGGAATACCCCTTGTCTGTCTGGTGATAGCATCTGGCTATCCTTGAAGATGAGGTGGTGGATATACAGGATCACATGAATAAAGCAATATGGTGTAAACTCAGAATATACAGTTTATTTTTTTTATGTATCATTTGTTTACTACACGTATTTATATATGACAATTTATGCAGTGCTTTACATACAATACATATTGTACATTCATATTAGTCCCTGCTCTCAAGGAACTTACAATCTAAGGTCCCTAACTCACATTCATACATACATACACATACTAGGGCTAATTTAGACAGGAGCCAATTAACCTACCAGCGTGTCTTTGGAGTGTGGGAGGAAATGGGCACAGGCACAAGGAGAACACATGGAGTATACATTTTATAAATGTAGAGATATTTGCCATAGCATTAATTTATTAATATTATACAAGTGTGCAGGGCCATAATATCTGTTTTAAATGGTTTTAATAAGTTTTGTAGCAATAAAATGTAATTTTGGATATTTACAATGGAGTAAATTTGACATTGATCAAATTCATACGATAAGGGGATTGTCTCATGTGTCAGGTGTTTAAATTGGAGACCTTAAGAGGTCCAATATTGTATGTAAATGAATGACTAACCCCACATGAGAGATTTGTTTAGTAAATAACTGTTGTATTCAAACTAAAAAAAAAAAAAAGTTTAAAAATGATCATTTAAGAAAATAAAGCTAAAAAAAATACCATTACAATTTCCCTTCCTTGGTTTTGGGTAGTAATAGTGGTATTGATGCTTTATAAAACAACATTTAGATAGAAAAGATAGAAACCACAACACTTTCTTCCAAGGCATTCATTGACACTATTAAAACGTTCAGAATTACACTTATAACTATGTATAGTTTGAAGACTACAAAGTACTTAATAGTTAATGTAACAATTCTTACTAAAATTATTAATTATTAATCTTAATTTTCCAAACATAATTTTTTAAAAACCTATGTATATTTTTAATGGACTTGATAATGGATTTAACCAATAATAGAAATGTTTGAAGTAAGTATTGTATCACCAAAGCTGTATAGACTTACAATCGCAATGTTTTGCTGGTAAAGCAAGGATTGCATGATAAATGTTCTATTCCCAGGCTGAAATGCTAGCAGTTCTTCACTGTGTTGGAAACAAAAGGAGGGAAAAGAGTTCTCTTGTCTAAATCCAGGTTACCTATGGGGATATATTCACCCAGCTGTGACAGTAATCAGTGATTGTACTTTGTGCCAGGCTGCTTCGATTGATCTACATGACTGCATCACTTCAACTCAGACTGCTGCAACACATGAGCATGCCAGCTACTGGTATATGACAAATAGATGGGTAACGAGGGACTTCGTGTCTAATGCCACTGAGACTTCTGCCTTTAAAGCCTTAGAATGCACCATTTGACATAACAAGATTACTTTTAACGCACCTGTTTAAAAATAATCCTGCTCAATTTTTTTTCCCAAGCTATTGCTTTGCAAGCTATTGTTGCATGAATGTGCCTGGTTGTACAAATAGACTAGACATGCAGGCCCAAACTGCCCACTTAAAGTCCAATTAAACTCTCAGTTTAAATACATTCCAGATGCATTAAAACAAAGGTGTTTATTTTATTTTCAAAGCAGCCACAGCCTAAATACAAAGGCCTGTCCCCAGCCAACAGCTACAGAGTGGGACCCTTGCTCTCTGTGGGGGAAGCAGTGATCTATTTTGCACAGGCCAGAGAAACCCACTTATTAGGGGGGATGGAAAATGAGGAAGGAATGTTGTAACTCATCTCTCTTCCGTCTCATATTACAAGAACTGCAAATCTGTTTAAGTATGGTGCCACCATAATCTTTTATAGCTGACTGTTTTTTTAATGCTCTTCAGTAAAGACAAACATCTTGTTAAAGATTCTGGTTGCTGACTGTTTATTCTGTAGCAATGAGAAACTACTCTTGGGCATAGGCTTGTGCCTGGGAAAGAACTATAGGCTAGAAAGAAGAGCTGGGTGGATGAAGATCCTTGGTTCTGCTCATGTTAGGCTAGGTCACTCACAGAGTGTCTTGGTGCAGCAAGTTCCATAGGTTTCTATCCCATTTTAGATAACCACAGGAACCTCATGGATTGCCTGAGCCAGTAATAAAAAAGTTAACGCAAACTACAGGTGGTCCCATTAAATTACAAAAGAAAACAAACTGTAACACATTGAACACATTATGTTTTGATATACCTGGAATGTATTTAGCTTATTTAAATTGGGGGATCAGTTAGGACTTAAAGCAGAGTTCCACCCAAAATCAGAACTTATGCTCATTTGTCTCCTCTCCCCCTCCGGTGCCACAATTGACACCTTTTGGGGGGAGGGGGGACAGGATACCTGTCTTTGACAGGTATCCTGTTCCCACTTCCGGGAGTCCGGGCCGCGGCCCGTGATATCATCGCGGGGCTTCCCCATGGCTTCCTCGTGTGTCAGAGGGGGGCGGGGTCACTCGGTTATGTCACCGGGGGGCCCCGCCCTCAGTTATATAAGAGCTGTCACAGCGAAGATGCATCAGACGGCGGGAGCCTCCCATGGAGGCGGGTCAGTTGCAGCTTTTTTTTTTTTTTCAGTCCGTCGGATGGCGTGAACTTACACTGTGGGAAATGTTCCTTTTTTCTTTTTTAATAAAGGACTTGTTCCAAGCTGTCTCTTGTCTTTTTTACCATTTTGACACTTTTTTGTGAAATGGTAGCGGTACATTTGTACCCCGTTACCAATTCACACAGGGGGGGCAGGATCTGGGGGTCCCCTTGTTAAAGGGGGCTTCCAGATACCGATAAGCCCTTGCCTACAGACCCCCACAACCACCGGGCAAGGGCTGTGGGCATGAGGCCCTTGTCCCCATCAACATGGGGACAAGATGCTTTTGGGGGGATACCCCAAGGCACCCTCCCCATGTTGAGGGCATGTGGCCTGGTACAGTTCAGGAGGGGGGGCGCTCTCTTGTCCCCCCCTCTTTTCTTGCAGCCTGCCAGGTTGTGTGCTTGGATAAGGGTCTGGTATGGATTTTGGGGGGGACCCCACGTCATTTTTCTTTTAAATTTTGATTCAGGGCTCCCGCATATTCATAGCAGACCCAAAGGGCCTGGTAATGGATGGGGGGTCCCATGCTCTTTTTTTCAATTATCTGTATCTATATTGCCAAGACCCGACAATTCATTACAGCCGCGATTAGTTTCAAATGACAATTTTTCCTTTAGAAATGTCATTTTGCTGTGGTACTGTTCTAAACACGGGAAAAATGTATCACTTTACAGGAATACTATAGACATCCCCCAGGCACAATATTTAAAATTTTGCATTGATACATGTCCCCTGGGACAGGACCCAGGTCCCCAGACATTTTTAATGACAATAAGTTGTATATAAGCCTTTAAAATTAGCACTTTTGATAATTCATGTTAGTATCCCACGTTAACGGTGTTCTGGTGTTCCGGTATTCCGGCAGCAGCATATTGTTCGCTGTTCGGCAAACAGGTGAACACCTGATGATGACTTACGTTCGACTCGAACATCGGCTCATCTCTATAAGTAATAAATAAGTTAACATGGTCCACTTACTATATCATGCAATACGTAAAAGAATTGTATGAACCACTTTGGTACCTGCCTCTTTAGGCTACTTGTACACAGTACCGATGTATGAATATCAGACATTCCTGGCAGAAAAACACAAGGATGAGCTGTAAAAATACTGACCAGCAATACAGATTTTTGTATTTTTTTATTGATCTAGTTTATGCGCCTGTGTGTACAAACCCATTAAAAACAATAGCCTGCATTTAGATCAATTAAAAAAATGCCTGAAAGTCTTAAAAAGTGGTGTTTTACAAACAGTATTCACAGCTCTTTTCTATTAGAAGAGTGTAGTTAGAGCTCCTGCATTACAGATCAGGAGGATCTGGCTCTCAAAATTAATACCAATTGTAGCACATCACACACCTCCACAGCTGTGCAAAGGGATAGAAGGCGAAGGCCTCCAGGTAAAGCCAAGATAATTTGTTAAAGTTTTTCGGTGTACTTGATATGCTCAAGGTCCATAATTGATTAATAATAAAGAATACAAATGAGTCCCCAGCAAATTAAAGCCAACATATATTTGTTGGTAGGATTCACTGGAAAGGACAAGAGTTTGATACAATTGCATTGTGTAATGGCTAGTTGTCCAAAACACTTTAAAAGCATGATACTGTTGGAGACTGGCTTCATTTTTGTGATAGTTCCAAAAGGTTATGAAACATTTGTTGTAATTAATAATTAAATAATTATAATTAAAATAATAATTTAAAGATTTTTAGGAAATGGTGTAAATTAAAATGTAAGTTCACCTTTTCAGAAAAGATAAAAAAAGTGAACTAATATGTTAAAATCATATATAGTAGCAGTCAGGGGTTGCTAAGGAAGTGAATGGTGCCGACATTTTCTGCATCCCTAAGAACAAGTGGGGTCACCTAGCCCTATTCATTTACTGACCACTAATTCCCAGCCATGTAAGCAAAGGGGCAGGGATAGAGTGACATTCACTGAAATGGCCATATTTGATCAATGATGTCATCTGCAAGACCCCGCACCTTTATTTAAATTTCACAGCATGGTCTGTGAGATGTCATTCTGTGCTAGTCAGCAACAGGATCGGATGTGTATGTTTGAAGGCATCATTCACATGGGGGGTGAGGGGGTGGGGTCAGCATCTGGGTGTGCTGTGCGTGTATTGTTAAAGGGAACTTCCAGATTCTGACTAGGCTAGGGTTGTGGCAAAGAGGCCCTTGTCCTCAATATAAGAACAAAGTGCTTTTCCAGCTGGTCCACCCTGGCAAGATATTCCATCCCCATGTTGAGGGCATGTGGCCTGGTATGGTTCAGGAGGTAGACACATGCTTGCTTCTTTTTTCCTTGCCTTCCAGGCTGCATGTACAGATAGTACTCTGAGTTGAATTTTTGGGGGGACCCCATGCTTTTCTTCTTGATTTTTGCATGTGGTTCTCCTTTAAAGTCCATATATAGAAGGATCCCAAACCATTTTTTTGTTTTTTGTTTTTTTTAGCCCTTGACATCAATACCAGACCCTCATCAAGGGTATGGTATGTATTTTCAGGGAGAACCACGCTGTTTTTTTGTGTGGGGGGCTCAAGAAACATCTATATCAGACCCTTATCTAAGATAAGGGTTTGGTATAGATAAAAACAATCCTCTGCCATTTGTTTAAAAAGAAAAATAAAGCCACAAAGCTCTCAGCTGCCAAGGCTGTAAATGTCAGTGGGGTTCCCAAACAGTTTGGTATAAAGTTGGGGGGGCATGCCATTTTTTGTATGGGGTCCTCTTTAAACTCCATACCAGTTTTTTATGTAGTTTCAGGGGGGCACACCATTTTTTTGTGTGGATGTCCCCCATTAACATCTGTATCAGACCCTCATCTAGAGCTTGGTATAGATGATGACAGCTCCTGGCTGTTTGTTTAGAAACAATAAGTAAATAAAGCAGCCAAAGCTGTCTTTTTGACAACAATTTAAACCGCATTGGCCATTACTGTTTTTTAACATTTGCCTCTCATTCCTACTCTCTATTTCAGGGTGCTGTGGACCCTGTTGGACTATGTTACAGCTTGAAAGTGATGCTCCATTGCTGCTCAGCATATAAATCAAAATAGGTGGTTCTGCGCTGTTAAAAATAAATGTGAGATAAACATGCAAGGTGTATAATCATGTAACACAAAAACTGGTGAAGAACCACCATTTAACTTGAATAGTCACACAAGGAGATGGGACACACTCTCCTACAGAAATAATAAGTGACGATATATATAAATATAATATATATATAAAGATAATATGAAGATAGTAGTGATACAATAAATGATGCATGTGATAAGTCATAGACTAGGTCCAAAATAAATAAAGATGAGCCAATGCTGATTGATCAAATGTGCAGGAACACACAACCAAATGTGACTAGTGTCTCTTGTTTTAGTGCAGTGACAATTGGCCTTTCACCTTATTGCTGTAAGGCTCAAAAGTGATATGGTCCAGAAATATTTAAACACAATAAAGGTGGATAAAGCACCTGGACCAGATGGCAACCACCCATGGATCCTAAAAGAACTGAGCTCTGTCTTTTTTCAAAGTATCTAATTTTTAGGGACCCATTAATGACGGGAATAGTACCACTAGATTGGCGCAGGGCCAATGTGGTGCCTATATTTAAAAAGGGTACAAAGTCTTTACCAAGTAACTATAAACCTTTTAGTTTAACTTCTATAGTCGGGAAGATACTGGAGAGTTTAATAAAAGACCACATAGAGGAGTTCTTGCTGGAAAAAAATATTTTAAGCAACAGCCAGCATGGATTCATGAAAGAAAGAAGTTGTCAAACAAATCTGATTTCTTTTTATGAGGAGGAAAGTAAAACTTTGGACAGAGGGGTGGCTGTGGACGTGGTATATTTGGATTTTGCAAAAGCGTTCGATACAGTTCCCCACACACGGCTAATGTGTAAGGTAAAGTCTACAGGCTTGGAAATATCAGTTTGTAAATGGATAGAAAACTGGCTAAAAGACAGAATTCAGAGAGTAGTGGTTAATGATTCTTACTCTATCAGGGAGTTAATATGGCGCACAATGGATGTAGCTAGGTACACATAACTATAAAGGTGGGGGGGTGGGTTTAGGGTTTCTGGGAGGGGGAACTTGGTGGTAAATGTAACGAGTTCAGGTTTTAGTCCATGTAAGGATAAAAAGAATGCTGAGTATGTAGAAGGCAGCCAGTCTGTAAAAGCTAGAAGGAGCTCTGGAACAATACAACAGAGAGAAGGATGGCACCCTCTAAATGCAGCATGTATGATAAAGGTTTTATTACAATGGAAAAAAACACTCACATTTGAGTTGATAAAAGCCAGCATATAGAATAGGTTCATCCGCGTGTTCCCGGAGGATGTGGGTTTCACGGGCCAGTGGAGGGGATCCTGGGATATGGATCCTGCGTCCTGGGTCCTGGTAGCTTTCTGGTGGCGCTGTGGGTGCTCAGAGCCACCGGTCGGCTTGGATGTCGGTCGTGGATCCTCCATGGATCTCCGTGCTGTCCTGTGTCTTCACTTCCGGGAACGGGGTAAGGTATGCGGTGCTTCGCGTTCTGAGCATGCGTGCTCCTTCATCAGGCTATAGCTATAGCCTGATGAAGGAGCACGCATGCTCCGAAAGCGAAGGATCAGGCTATAGCTATAGCCTGATGAAGGAGCATGCATGCTCCGAACGCGAAGCACCGCCCGCCTTACCCCGTTCCTGGAAGTGAAGACACAGGACAGCACGGAGCTCCACAGAGGATCCACAACCGACGTCCAAGCCGCCCGGAGACTCTGAGCACCCACAGCACCACCGGGAAGCTACCAGGACCCAGGACACAGATTCCATATCCTAGGATCCCCTCCATTGGCCCGTGAAACCCACATCCCCCCGGGAACACGCAGATGAACCTATTCTATATGCTGGCTTTTATCAACTCAAATGTGAGTGTTTTTTATCCATTGTAATAAAACCTTTATCATACATGCTGCATTTAGAGGGTGCCGTCCTTCTCTCTCTTGTAATGATTCTTACTCTGACTGGTCTAAGGTTATCAGTGGTGTACCCCCAGGTTCAGTGTTGGGCAATGGCGACCCTAGGGGGGGGCCAGAGGGGGCCCTGACCCCCCCAACATTATGCTGGGCCCCACCATGTGCCCCCCCAAAAAAAAAAAAATATTTTTTTTTTTTTTTTATTTTTTTTACAAAAAGGCAATTTCTTTTTGTTTGTATTCATATCGGATGCGCCGCATCTTACTCGGGCCACAGCTGGGGTAACACAGTCTCTATTGAGAGAGAGAACATCCCCAGTCAGCTCCTGCGGGTGATTCCTCCCCCCTCCCTCTGCTCGCTGACACTGCATAATGCAAGCGCTCACACAACCACGGCCGCCCAATCCGCTCCTTCCCCTGCATCCTCATTGGCAGGGAGAAGAGCGAGTTGCAGGAAGGACTCCACCAGGACTCTCAGTTACTGAAAAACAGACTGATTTCTCTTTTCCTTAGGACAGGAGAACCAGCCTGTAAATTCCAAGAAATGCCAGACCAGCGCTGTCAATAGCAGGGGCAGGACAGCAAGAGGAGGCTGGGGAAACCCCACAGTGACAGAACACCAGGGCCCAGTGGCAAGACAACCTTTGCAACCCTGATAGTTCTCCCACTGCTTTGGACCCTTATATTTTCTTGGTATGCTGGTGACATATATCTCTTGCTTTCTGCCACCCTGGGGGGGCCCCAGTAGGAAGGGAGCTCACTGCAGAACATGTGAAAGGGCCGTTGTGGGATCATAGTAAAGGGGTAAAGGGCCCCAGGATAGATAAAATATATATATAGATAGATAGATGTATCTATCTATCTATCTATCTATCTATCTATCTATCTATCTATCTATCTATCTATCTATCTATCTATCTATCTATCTATCTATCTATCTATCTATCTATCTATCTATCTATCTGTCTATCTATATATATATATATTTGCATTTTATATTGCCCCCCTATTTTTGTCCCTGTCCCCCCATGTGCCCCCCCTAAATATGAAAGCTGGAGACGCCACTGGTGTTGGGACCCTTACTTTTTAATATATTTATAAATGATATAGGGTCTGAGATTAAAAGTATATTTTCAGTCTGTGCAGATGACACTAAGCTATGCAGTGAAATAACATCCTTACAGCATGTCTCCAATTTAAAAGCTGATAAATGTTATGCACTCGAGGACTAAAAATATGCATGCGTCATACATACTAGGGGGAGTACAGCTGGGGGGATCTGTAGTGGAGAAGGATCTGGGGTTTTGGTAGATCGTAAGCTCAATATTAGCATGCAATCCCAAGCTGTGGTTTCAGAAGTGAGCAAAGTACTTTCTTGCATTAAGAGAGGTATGCACTCCAGAGAGAGAGAGATAATTTTGCCTCTGTACAAATCATTAGTAAGACCTCATCTGGAATATGCAGTTCAGTTTTGGGCACCAGTTCTCAAAAAGGATATCGGGGAACTGGAGAAAGTGCAGAGAAGGGCAACCAAACTGATAAGAGGCATGGAGGATCTCAGCTATGAGGAAAGATTAGAGGAACTGAATTTATTCTCGCTTGAGAAAAGGAGATTAAGGGGGGTTATGATTAGGGATGGGCCGAACACCTCTTGGTTCGGTTCGCACCAGAACATACCGAACAGGCAAAAAATTCAGCAGAACACACGAACACTGTTAAAGTCTATGGGACACGAACATGAATAATCAAAAGTGCTCATTTTAAAGGCTTATATGCAAGTTATTGTCATAAAAAGTGTTTGGGGACCCGGGTTCTGCCCCAGGGGACATGTATCAATGCAAAAAAAAGTTTTAAAAACTGACTTTTTTTTGGGAGCAGTGATTTTAATAATGCTTAAAGTGAAACAATAAAAGTGAAATATTACTTTAAATTTCGTACCTGGGGGGTGTCTATAGTATGCCTGTAAAGTGGAGCATTTTTTTACCTGCACAAAATGACATTTCTAAAGGAAAAAAGTAATTTAAAAGTACTCACGGCTATAATGAATTGTTGGTCCCGGCAATACAGGTAAAAGAAGTCATTGAAAAAAATGGCATGGGATCCCCCAGCCCATTACCAGGCCCTTTGGGTCTGGTATGAATATTAAGGGGAACCCCAAACCAAAATTAAAAAAAAAAAATTTGCCTGGGGATCCTCCCAAATTCCATACAGGCCCTTCAGGTCTGGTATGGATTTTAAGGGGTACCCCGCGCCAAAATTTAAAAAAAAATGGTGTGGGGTCCCCCCAAAAATCCAATCCCTTATCCGAGCACGCAACCTGGCAGGCCACAGGAAAAGAGGCGGGATGAGAGAGCGCTCCCCCTCCTGAACTGTACCAGGCCACATGCCCTCAACATGGGGAGGGTGCTTTGGGGTAGCCCCCCAAAGCACCTTGTCCCCATGTTGATGGGAACATGGGCCTCATCCCCACAACCCTTGCCCGGTGGTTGTGGGGGTCTGCGGGCAGGGGCTTATTGGAATCTAGAAGCCCCCTTTAACAAGGGGACCCCCAGATCCCGGCCTCCCCCCCTGTGTGAAATGGTATCCGGGTACAAATGTACCCCTACCATTTAAAAAAAAAGGTGTCAAAATGGTACAAAAGACAAGACACAGCTTGGGACAAGTCCTTTATTAAAAAATAATAAAATAAAAATGTCCCACGAAGTCCATGCATCTTCTCTTGCTCCGCTGATGGACCGAAAAAGTGAAAAAAAAAACAAAGCCCTGACCGGCCCGCCTCCATGGGCACCCGCCGTATGATGCATATTCGCTTTGACAGTTCTTATGTAACTGAGGGCAGGGTCACCTGGGAACGTCACTGTGTGGCCCTGCCCTCAGTTACATAATGCACGGGGACTTCCCCATGGCTTTCCTGGGGCATCAGAGGGGGCAGGGCCACCCGGTTATGTAAACGGGTGGCCCGTTCGTGGGACATTTTCATTTTTTCATTTTTTTTTTCTCTTTCAAAAGATTTTTATTAATATTATTTAAAACATATGAAAAAGATTTATGTAAATTGTCAATATATCAGACAAATTGGTGAACATACACTGTTTGCATTAATACAACATCAAATAAAATCAAGCAGCAGTAGGATGAGTTCAATATACACAATATCAAAGCCTTAAAAAGGTCCGCCTGCTTGATGACCTGCCTATTCCTTTTATCTTAATCCGAAAAGCCCAGCGTAGGAGGTTGGGGACTCCCTCGGGCACCCACAATGGGGATCTTGCTGTGCCCAAAGAGAAGTCCCACAACCCTCCCCCCAGACCCCTGCAAAACTTGCCCTGTAGAGCGCGATTAACCTGCAAGAAGACACCAAATCCCGGCTCCAATTCCTCAGAGACCAGGATCCTTTACAATAAATTCCCTTTGGCGGAATACTCAAGTGTCTCAAAGATGGAGAAAAACGCATGCAGTATATGAATAGGAAAGGAAAGGGAATAGAATAGCGAAGAAAAGAATATGGAAAGAGAAGAGATAGGTGTCAGTCAACCGCTTGGGCCTACCGAGACAAGTCCCCTACGCTTTTATACCAAGAAGGATGGAAATGCCTACGTAATTAGCCCAGGGTTCCCAGGTTGCTTCAAATTCTTTGGTTTTGTCTAACAGTATACCTGAGAATTTTTCCTGGGACATGATCCATGAAATTTTACGTTTTGTGGCCAGCAGGGATACTTTGGGTTGCTTCCATGCTTTGGCGATTGTTAACTTCACCCCAGTAACATAAATTGGATCAGCCTGCGAGCGGGTTTTGGCAACTTGGGCAAGTTGGCCTTTAGTAGCGCGATAGCCGGGGTTTTAGGAATCTGATAGGTTGTGACCTTTTGGATCACGGCAAACATCCTCTTCCAGTAAGACCTTATTCTTGCGTATTCCCACCATGTATGGGCCATAGAGCCCGTAAGTTGGCAACCTCTAAAACATTAAGGGTTAGCTGTTGGATACATGGTCACTAATCTCGTTGGTGTGAGGTACCATCTGGTCATCACTTTCAGGTTGGATTCTATCAAAGAAATGTTCCGAATCACCTTGAAGGTTCTGCAAAAGGATGTCTGCCACGTCTCCAAGCTCCAACCTAGTTGAAGATCCTCTTCCCAGTAATTCATATACTGAGTTTTATTATTCCTGTGGGCTAGTGACTGGTAGACTACAGAGATACCACCCCTCTCTTCCGTGGCCTGTCCGCACCAAGTCTCATATGGGGTAAACCTGGGAGGGGATGGTTTGGATTTCCACATTTTATGGAGAAAGTGCTGAATTTGTTGAAATCTGAAATGTTCCATGACCGGAATATCCAATTGGTCAGAACAGAATTTCATGGATATTGGACCTCCCGAGGTAAAGAAGTGGCTGATCCGGTACAACCCCTTATCCAACCACAATTTAAATTCCCTGATTCTTAATCCTGGAATGAATTTGGGATTATTAAAGATATGTGAAAGGGGTTTGCATTCTGAGAATATCGAGTTATTCTTTTATAGTGTGTCCCACAGGGCTAAAGATTGGGATAGGATGGGTGATAGGATCGGGGGTCTGTTTTTAGATGGGATCCCTAAAAGGTAGTCAAGGGTATAGGAGGGGGCTGCCTGTCCCTCTATGTGAGTCCAGTCCGGTTTCTCCATTTTTGAGTGCATTATAGACAGCTGCGAAATTCTAGCTGCTGGGTAATACCAAAGCAATCTAGGTAGTCCCAGCCCCCCCTCTGCTCTCAACGTGTACAGTGTTGTTTGTGGTAGTCTGTGGCCTGAGTGATTTCAGGTGGTCTTTCCTAACACCAATCGGTAGGGCTCTAAAAGGGTATAGAAGTCTGGGCAGAAGTGTCATCTTAATGGCATTTATCTTACCTAGCCAAGAAAGTTCTCCCTTTGCCCAATTTTTTAAATCAGTTTCCAGCTTTTTATAGGCAGGGACAAAGTTAGAGGTGTAGAGATCTTCGATTTTGGCAGTGAGGGTTATCCCTAAATATTCTATGGAGGAGTTGCTCCACTTGAAGGGAAAGGAGCTTTGTAATGATTTAGCTATGTCTGGTTTCAGGGAGATATTTAGGGCGTGGGATTTATCATAGTTTACTTTGAGACCGGATTTTGTTGAGAAGTCCCTGAGTGTTTTGCAGAGATTAGGGAGAGACGTAATCGGGGATGTTAAAAATATAAGCATGTAGTCGGCGAATAAGACGCATTTGTGGGTTTGTGTGCCGCATGTTACCCCTTTAATATTGATATTTGTGCGTATTGCTGTTGCTAACGTTTCTATGGCTATCGCAAAAATTAAAGGGGACAAGGGGCAACCTTGTCTGGTTCCTTTTGCAATATTGAAGGGCTGCAAGTAATGACCCCGAATACGAATAGAAGCTTTCGGAGTGGAGTATAGAGAGTGTAGTAGACCCATAAAGCGTCGATCGAAACCCCAGCGTTCCATTATGGCGATAGAATCGAACGCTTTGTGTAAATCGAGGGACAGAAGCATCCCTTCTTGTTTAGGACCGTTCCAATTAGATTGCAAAATAGAGATGATATCAATGGCTCTCCTAGTGTGGTCGGGCCCTTGTCTCCCGGGGATGAATCCTACCTGGTCCTTGTGGATATAACTGTTAATAAAGGAGGAGAGTCGGTTGGCTAAGATTTTTGTTAGTATCTTTAAATCATTATTTATTAGGGAAATGGGCCTATAATTCTCAATTTCTTCCGGGTTTTTGTTAGGTTTGGGAATTACAGTAATGTAGGCAGTATTTAGTTGGGGATCCATTGGGGATCCTGAAACTTTAGAATTGAAGAATTTGGCCATGTATGGGGCTAAGGTGTCTGCGAATGCTTTATAGGACAGGGTTGAAAGGCCGTCCGGACCTGTGGCTGAACCCTTCTTGAGTTTTTCGATGACATCTTTAATTTCATCTACTGAAATGGGCTCTTCCATTATGTCTTTGTGTTCCTTGGAGAGGGTCGATATGGGTAAATCCCGTATGAATTCATTGATCATGTTGCTTCTGTCTAAGGTAGAGGGGGCGTATAGTGTGGAATAGAAGTCATGGAATTCTGCTAGTATTTTTTCGGGATTTACTGTTGGTGTCTGTCCTGGTCTCCTAATTCTTGGTAGAGCGAAGTTGTGAGATTTTGGAGTGAGCTTAGCTGCCAGCATATTGCCTATTCTGTCTTTCTGGGTATAGAATTTAGCTCCGCTCCATCGGATATGTTTTTCGACTTTGATGGTTAGAGCCAGGTTGAGTTCCAATTTAGCTGCATCTAATCTTTCCAGAAGGATTTTAGAGGGCTTTTTCTATTTCTGAGGTATG